>NW_024429248.1:629449-705342 GCF_017639785.1 Mesocricetus auratus | reverse complement strand
AGTGATAAGTATTTGTAACCATGGGTGAAAGTTGTTAACAAGCTAAGTCATCCTCTTTTAGGATATCAAATTACTGTATTATGGAACCCAGAGAGGGGGATTCTGAAGTCTATTCAAGAAACCTCAACTACTGGAGACCTCCTTGCCTCACGGAGGTCCTCACCACAGTTAAAGTGGTAAGTTAACTGTCAAAATATTTAGGCAAGGGGCACCCGGATTTGAACCAGGGACCTCTTGATCTGCAGTCAAATGCTCTACCCCTGAGCTATACCCCCATCTGCTTCGTGTATATCTAATAAACATCTTTGAACCTGTAATTTGTACTTGCTAGTACTCTGCTGTCATCTGCTTTCTCCTGTGAGGCTCAGCCCTGAGTCAACTGCACACCTGTCTGACTCCTCCTCATGACCAGTGCCCTCCAATCCCAGTTCACAGCTGGGACAGAAACACTGATGCCCAGAAGCCTACATTCAACTCCTCCTACACATCCACCTGTAAAGTCAAACTCATAGGGTTGGGTCTTAAGAAACTGATGGCTTATGAGGTAGAGAAAACAGTTTTCTTTAAGGGTGTGACTCGTGGTATGTCAACAATTTCCCAGTGATGGCCACACACACAGAGGCATGGGGATAGTACAAAGTGGAGGACACGAAGTTGGGGATGTAAAGGTGGGATGGATTACCTTGAAGACAAGGTAAAAGAAGGAGTTGAGGGTGAATATAATTAATGAAAATATTTTGTAGCATACTTTTTATTGAATCTTTAGGTATTTCACCCCCCACGCACCCCAATTCCATTCATTTTGCATTCCTCCCATATCTTCACTCCAACCTTTTAGACCCCCCAAAAGTAAGTAAAAAAGAAATTAGAACGGAAATAAAATGACGAGAAAACAGAATGAACAATCTAGTAGACTCGCCTTGTCAGTAACCTGCTCCTTTATCAACCACAGCATTACATGCATGTTCATTGCTGAAAGTCATAACTTTCTTAATGCTAATGAGAAAGGACAAACAGCTGCAGAAAGACACTGGACTACAGGAAAAACTTCTGAACTAAATGAACCAGTGTATTTCAAGGATGCAATGACCTCAGTTTGGAAACCAGGATATGTGTTACGTTGGGGAAGGGGTTTTGCCTTTGTTTCTGCAGGACAAGAAAAGGTTTGGATTTCATCAAAATTGATCAAGATTTAATCCAAACAGGAGAAACCTCGGGAGGAGGAAAGATGACAGTTCATCCACAAAGTCATCTTCCACGAGGTATATGGAGGCCTCACCAAAGGAAAGGGAAATGTTTTGTTCTTGTCTTCACAAGACACACAGCAAGAAGACACTCAATGTGTGGACACCTAAAGAAGAGAGGATGACTAGCCACAAGAACCATCAAACTGAAAAGAATCTAATATTTGATATCAATGTCTAATTTTCTTAACTTACGTCCTTAGAAAATCCATTTCTCTTTACTTCCTAATACTCTTTTGGTCCCAATTCACTTAAACCATCACTGGCTTTGGAGATGGATTTGGCTCTCCTCCTCTAAATCCAAGCATGTTTTTAAAACAAAATTCAGAGTTCCTGTATGATATCAAGGAGCCAATTGATGTAAGACCGAAGAAAACAAAATCTAGGGACTGTCATCTGTTTTTACTCGGTTCTTTCTCTGAAAGTCTAATTTCCCTCATATTTACTATGTTCCTTATTTTTTCCTTTCCCGGTATACATACATATAAAAGTTGAAATGTTTTTGTTAACATTAATGCTTGAGTTTTCCATAGACAACAAAGAATTTCCCAACAGCAATCTTCAAAAACTTCAGAAAGACAATGGGGCCCCACTTCATCTACTCCACATTTTCTGACTTGCTGCATCTGAACTGAAACCGGTTTGGGACTACATTGCTCTACATAACTCCAGACTAATTAACTGATATAGTGAGCCTTCTATAATCTGGCCAGAGCCTCAAACAAGAGCTTCAGTGAACATTAGAACTTCAGTCAAGAACTCCAACCAAGCATCCCCCGTCAAACAGAGACTGAGTACAAATGTTGTAGCTAGTTCACTTGAGACTTACACTACACAAACATTTTCTTCCTACAGGATCCCGTGATGTTATCATTGTCCCATTTCAACAGGAAGTGATTTTGAAAACACTACACCCCTTTCCCTACTGTTGATATTACAGGATAATTTACACCTGTTAGGGTTAGTTTTAAATTATCTAGGGTTGGGATTGGAAAGAGATGTGCATACTTGGGCATCTCGTTCAGATAAGTTTAGGGTTGAGATGGGATCGATATACTTAGGATAGGATATATAGGTAGATTATAATTTGTTTATCACCTTCTATGAATATATGCTTTATATATGTTTGAGACAATCCAGTTTGTTTCAAGTATAAGTCTTTTCTTTAGACTAAAAGGGGACTTGTAGGTAGAGATCTCACGTACCTGCAGCACTGACCACACCCGTTTGGGCATGATCACAGGTATGGGGGGGGGAGGCAGAGATAAAGGTCAAGGAAGGAGGGGTCATGCTCTCTTGGAGTTGCAGTCGAGGTCACAGACCAGCAGAGCGCTGATGTCAGTTCTCAGCTTCTCATGTAAGTGATTTCTCTCTCTCTAATAAAGTATCATACGACTTCCCTTCCCTGAATACTTGGTGTGACTCGCTATCCCTCATCAGATACCTGTGATTTTTTTCTCAAAAATCTTTTACAATAATAGTGAGTTTTCAAAATAATCGAATTGTGCCATATATGTTGATTAAAGCATATGGCAATGAGTCTGTGTTGTGATAGACCTGAAGGACAGGGTGGAGACCACAGCTTCAGCATTCCCTGACCCTCTGTGTCCTCCTGCTCTGCTGTCATAGCTCCTCGATGACCAACTCAGGTGAAGAGACATCTTCACCATCTAATAAGAAACTACCCTCAGGGGCTAACACACAGTTCATCCACAGGCTGGAGAGAGATGTCGTCACATGTATGTACCAAATAGTTCCCCAAAGAAGTTTGGCAGGATCTCTTCACACTGAGGGATTGAATAGACCTGAAGAAGACGTACATGTAAATCTAAGGTCCTTTGCAGTGGCTTATGTCTCTCTGTCTCCAGTTGTGCTGTCCCCACAGGCTGATCTGTGTGTAGGAGGGAGATGCCATGACAATAGGGGGCTGAGTTGGAGACACTGGAGAGGTATCTTTCTGGCATGAGCTTATGGAGGCAGCAGTGCCAGTAATACCAAATCTTGTGAGACAAACAAAAACAATTAAGTTGTAGGAATGGAGAGTGTGACTTACGAAGGTGGAAAGCATTTATTAAACATTTCTGACAGAGAGGGAGTATAGCTCAGGGGTAGAGCATTTGACTGCAGATCAAGAGGTCCCTGGTTCAAATCCAGGTGCTCCCTATCAAAACTTTATTTCTTTACAGTTTTTTACCCAAGCAGTTATCATACTCACTCAGTCCTATATTTCTTCCATTTATTGCAGTTATGGTCCTCAGCAGAGCTAGGAGCTACAGGTCCGCCCATCGTGAGGATGCATGACTGCTTCCCATTTCTTCCTACATGCTCAATATCTCTCCTATTCTTGTTGTCTGCTCTCTTCCTGCATATACCAAGTATCTGTGGTTCTGTTGGGTTCTTAAAGAGAAGGCAAAGACAAGATGAAGAATTCTTCTGAATTTTTCAGGCACGGCAGCCATACAGACAACCAGTGATCAGTGACCAGAAAGGAAATACAAACCATGAATTATTTCCCTCCATGCTGTCTGCTGAACATGTGGTCAGAACCAAGGAGACAAAGCCCAGAACCAGGCTGTCTGTGGAGGGTGGGCATTTCCCATGTGAGCTTCTTCTCTTTGGTTCTCTGATCACTTGGTTCATCGTCAAAGGCTAAAGTCTGGCTCAGCTGCTGTACCAGGGAGACAGGGATTGCTGCTGACAATATGGGCTGGGGCCCTATGAGAACCTTGAGTGGCAGCTCAGTCAGTCTTCAGGGAAGGTGGGGAACGGTGTCTGAGGACCCAGGTGGAAGGCAGTTGGATAGGTCAGGAGCTAACCCAAGATAGCAGTGTGAAATGGACTCAGGTCTGCAGACTACTCCTCTCCATTTAATTGGCTGAGGATGCTAATCAAGGATGGGCCTGAAAGCTGCAGAGCTGAGGAAGGCATCTGACCAGTCAGGTCTGGCTGCTTCTGGAAAGTAGGTCTGAGAGAACCTGTAATTTAACTTTATAGTTAGAACATATCACCACTCAGATGAAATTCATTAACTGGGTATGCTGGTCCCAGTGGGGGTATAGCTCAGGGGTAGAGCATTTGACTGCAGATCAAGAGGTCCCTGGTTCAAATCCAGGTGCCCCCTTTCCATGTGATTTTTTTTTTGGAAACTGACCACCTTCACAGTATGAACCTATGTAACACAAGTTCTAAAAGGTCTTAATAATAAAAGCCTGGAGTCACATATTAGGGGTTGAAAGCTGAAAGATCAGAGAAGTGGAACAGCCAGCCAGTAGCGCTTTTATCTGTACAAAATCCTGAGATTGAAAAGAGATTGAGTTCCTGTCTTCTGCTGCCTATATTCCTCTTTCTGCCCAGGTATCTCACTTCCTGACTATCTGTCTGTACATACCTCCAGACCTCTGTGGTTAGCTAGTGACTAGCTCTGCCCTTTTATCTTCAGGCAAGCTTTATTTGTTAGAGTATAAACAAGATATCACCACATTTCCCTTTTTTGTCTAAAAATAAAAAGGGTTATAACTAACACAAGAAAAACTGTACAACAAGTACAAAACTATACATAATATATGCAGGCAGCAAATACATCAACAATGTCTTGTCCATTAACAATTGACAAATTCAGAGAAAATTCCCCACATCTATCCTATCTTGGTGAGTCCAAAAGGTAGTACCTAATTCACTTTCTATAACTTGCATTACCAAACCTATTTTTTTATGTGTCTCAATCTTACACACTTTACATTTCCTTAGTGAATTTCTTTTCCAAATCTGGAATCAAGGAAAACTATGACTATAACTATATAGTCTTCAACTCCATCAGAGACTTGAGAAGGAAATAATATTGCTTGAACAAGCTGGAAGTACAAGCAAGTGACTTCCAAAAATTACAGAAAAATTACAGAAGCATCTGGCTGCCTGGACAGTCACCCAAGGTTCCTCTCCAATGTTGGGGCATCCATCTTTGCCCTACTGGCCTAGCATATCGGACAGACTGTTCTGTGAGGCAGGATATTCTGAAGGGCTGTCCTACCCTGTCTTGGTAAAGTTCCGCAGGGCTTTCTTTTGTGTCTTTCTCGTATGGCACTCAACGTCTGGTGTGGCTCCACATAAGACCTAAAGAAGCTTTTTAAAAAGGGTTTCAAACAAACAGAAATGTAGCCACACTGGGCTTCCTAGTCTCATGCTTTCATACAGGCCACTGTGCAGAGATGCTGTGGATTTCAGGCTTGAGCAGAGCATGGCAGATTTCTGCCATGGTACATAGGGGCGTCTCCAAGGCACACAGCATCCCGTGTGGCAGATTTAGCTTTTACTCATGCAGACAAAAAAAAAAGGTTTATGGGCAGTGTGGTACAAAGTGTTTTGTGGTGGCCTATACCAAGGTTGGGGCAGTAGTATGGCTCCCAGAGCTGGTGGTAAAAGTACCCCCATCATGTTGGGGCCAACAGCAAAAACCAAGGCATTGGTCCTAGCCATGCCCACTTAACATTTTAAAAACTCTCCTGGTCAGAAAAGGATTACCGATATTCAATTAGAACATATTCAGATAAAAAGCTCTCTAAAGGAGTCACAATGTGTTTTATAAATGTGTATGGACCTGGGAGAGAGAGGATATAAGAGACAGAATCAGAGGTAAAAACGCAAAATAATTTAAGGGTAATAAACTGGGGTCCTTCGAGGACAAATAGAGTAAAAAATGTGATAAATGGACCATATAAAGATGGAAAATACACAGAGTCTAGATTATGTATATTATTGTGTTTTCCTTAAGTTTCTTGACTGTTAATGAGCTAGCTACAGAAAAACATTTGATTGTGTGGCCTGCTAAGCTGAAGCAACATAAAGGTATCTTGACTTCAAAATTTGGGACTAAGGACGTGTTGCTTCAGGAAATTAGGGGTTTTTTTGTTTCCACAGAAGATGAGAAGCTGTGGATTCCTTCCAGGTTAATATGGTTTGATCGAGGAAGATTCCCTGAAAAATCTCTGATGGGAGCTGATGGCGCAGATGATCCAACGTCTCAGATTTCCCCTGTTGCAGTTTTCTCTGAGTTCTACATCCACAGTGACTTCAAAGTGATTGGCTGAGATGATCCAGCCTCACAAAATATTCCAGTCAGGACTTGATCATAATCCTAAATTTTGTCAGGGACTCCATAATGTTACCATAACTCCCAATCAGCAGGAAATAGCCTAGAAAACTACACACCCACATTCACCAAAAAATGGATTATGGATGTTTGTCTTTGTTAAGGTGGTTTGGTGATAAATTGTTATTGGGTATAGCCAATCTCCTTCTAAAGAAGAAAAGTCGTATGATATAGAAATGATGGGGAAAAGGATAGATTATTAGTATGGGAAAATGGATAGATTATTAAATGTACTTTAATCCAAAGAACAACTGTTACTCTTACATATTTTACATTGGTATAAATTTTAGCTTATTAATACAAATTTAAGGTTAATTTTGTTATACTGTATGCATATTTCTACTCTTGTTTAAGGCATTGTGTTGATACAGCTCAATTGAAAATGTAATATATAATTAAGAAATACAGATTAATATTAATAAAATACATAAAATTATAGTTTTGTAGATATACAGAGATGTATTTCAGTTGGGAGATAATCTTCAAACACTTCAAAGACTTAACAGAATATGGCATTTAAAATGTTTAAAGAATTTAGACTTTTCTGGACAATGAGACACATCTGCTCCTGAAAGCACCAATTACTTCAAAAGGATGATGGGCATTAAGGAAACTCCTTATTTATCATGGTCTGGTCTATACTAGCCCCATGCTGCAGAAACTAACTATTCTGGACTGATGTTTTTGGGGCTGAGATTGGAACCAGCCAAACAGACCCAGGTCTGACCCCGATTTGGGGAGTGTGGATTAGAGGAGGCCTAGCTATCCAATGATGCTAAGGATAAGACGGAGATTTCTAGTCATAACAGGAAGGCTCCCAGTAAATACTGAAGGCCTCAGTTTATTGAAGCATCATCTTAAGTAACCATCTGAAAGTGAGGGCAATGGCAGAAGACATCTATTATCACGTATATAGGGCTGGTATCAAATATTTCCCTTAAACCTAGAGATACTGCCTCAGCTAGGATCTAAAGAAAGGAGGATGCTAGTCCTTCCTGAGGACAAGGCAGTCATGTGCAGAGGCAGCTCTGGGCTGGGCCTCATAGGAGGAAGCAGATGATGTCATAGCACTGGCAACACCTGTGATGTTAACAGCCAGGGAGTGGCCACGCAGGTTCTGAGTGCCTGTGAGACATTACTAGGCAGGTGGGGGTATAGCTCAGGGGTAGAGCATTTGACTGCAGATCAAGAGGTCCCTGGTTCAAATCCAGGTGCCCCCTTGCTTAAACATTTTGGTAGTTAACTTATCGCATACCTCAGTGAAACTAGGAGGTGTCTATTAGTTGGGAGTTTTCCCTAAAAATCCCAGATGCTTCCTTCTACGCTTCATAATTCAGGGTGTGTGTAGTTTACCCTCTATAGTCACTCCAGGTCCCAAATCCCACACTTCCAAGCCCTCACCTGAGCACACCAAGATCTCACTGAACTTGCTTGCATGCATGTCCCTGCGTGCTCTTCCAACTCCACTCATCACCCCCATCCTGTGTTCTGATCACAGAGGGATCACCTTTACTCTGCTTCAGTTGGCCACTAAGAGATGAGGTATATTCTGAATTCCCAGCTTCTACCTGGGAGTCTACTTGACAAGAAGGGCTGAGGCTATGATATTAGTGGCAAGCTCAGAACCAGCTTGCTCCTGTATCCTTAGTGTGTTTGCCCATGGAACAGCTCTCCAGATCTAGCAAAGGAGACTATTAGGATACCTGCATCAAAACAATCATTCACCACGATCAAGTAGGTTTCTTTCCGGGGATGCAGGGAAGGTTCAATATATGAAAATCCATCAATGTAATCCACCATATAAACAAGCTGAGAAACAAAAATCACATGATCATCTCATTAGATGCTGAAAAAACCTTTGACAAAATCCAACACCCATTCATGATAAAGGTCTTGGAGAGATCTGGGATAATAGGAACATCCTAACCACAATAAAAGCTATATACAGCAAACCAACAGCCAACATCAAACTAAACAGACAGAAACTCAATGCAATTCCTCTAAGATCAGGAACAAGACAAGGCTGTCCACTCTCTCCATACCTCTTCAATATTGTACTTGAAGTTCTAGCTGGATCAATACGACAACAAAAGGAGATCAAAGGGATACAAATTGCCTCCAGAAGTTCCTTTATTGTACAGGGTTGCTTTGGCTATCCTGGGTTTTTTGTTTGTCCATATAAAGTTGAGTATTATTCTTTCAACGTCTGTGAAGAATTGTGCTGGAACTTTGCATTGAATCTGTAGATTGCTTTTGGCATTTTACTATATTGATCCTACATATCCAAGAGCATGGGAGATCTTTCCATTTTCTGACATCCTCTTTAATTTCTTTCTTTAAAGAATCAAAGTTCTTACTATACAGGTCTTTAACTTGTTTGGTTAGTGTTACCTCAAGATAGTTTATGTAGTTAGTGGCCATTGTAAAGGGTGATGTTTCTCTGATTTATTTCTCAGCCCACTTATTGTCTGTATATAGTAGTGCTACTGATTTTTTAGTTAATTTTGTACCCTGCTACTTTGCTGACGGTGTTTATCAGCTGTAGGAGTTCCTTGGTAGAATTTTTGGGTCATTTATGTAAACTATCATATTATCTGCAAATAGCTTGACTTCTTCCTTTCCAATTTGTATCCCATTGATCTCCTTTTGTTGTCTTACTGCTCCAGCTAGAACTTCAAATACAATATTGAAGAGATATGGAGAGAGGGGCAGCCTTGTCTTGTTCCTGATTTTAGAGGAATCACATTGAGTTTCTCTCCATTTAGTTTGATGTTGGCTGTTGGTTTGCTGTATATTGCTTTTATTATGTTTAGGTATGTCCCTGTTATTCCTGATCACTCCAAGACCATTATCATGAAGGGGTGTTGGATTTTGTCAAAGGCTTTTTCAGCATCTAGTGAGATGATTATGTGGTTTTTCTTTTGCAGTTTGTTTATATGGTGGATTTCATTGACAGATTTTCATATGTTGAAGCATCTCTGCATCCCTGGGATTAAGCCTACTTAATCATGGTGTATGATTTTTTCGGATGTGTTCTTGGATTTGATTTGCCAGTATTTTATTGAGTATTTTTGCATCAATGTTCATAAGGGAGACTGGCCTGTACTTCTCTTTCTTAGTTGAGTCTCTGTGTGTCTTTGGTACCAAGGTAATGGAAGCCTTGTAAAAAATTGTGAGTTAAGCCGGGTGTTGGTGGTGTATGCCCTTAATCCCATCACTCGGGAGGTGGAGGCAGATGGATCTCTGTGAGTTCAAGGCCAGCCTGGTCTACAGAGCAAGTTCCAGGACAGCCTCCAAAACAATACAGAGAAACCCTGTCTCTACAATAAAAAAAAAGAATGTGGCAATGTCCCTTCTGCTTCTATTGTGTGGAACAATTTGAGGAGTATTGGTATTAGCTCTTCTTTGAATTTCTGGTAGAGTTCTGCACTGAAACCATCTGGCCCTGGGATTTTTTTTTGGGTTGGGAGACTTTTGAAGACTGCTTCTATATCATTAGGTATTATAGTTCTATTTAAATTGCTTATCTGTTCTTAATTTAATTTTGGTAAGTGATATCTATCCAGAAAATTGTCCAATTCCATTAGATTTTCGAATTTTGTGGAGTAGAGTTTTTCAAAGTATGATCTGAAGATTCTCTGGATTACCTCAGTGTCCGTTGTTATGTCCCCATTTTCATTTCTGATTTTTTAATTAGCATGCTCTCTCTCTACCTTTTGGCTAGTTTGGATAAAGGATTATCTATCTTGTTGGTTTTCTCAAAGAACCAACTCTTTGTTTCATTGATTCTCTGTATTGTTTTCCTGGTTTCTACTTCATTTATTTCAGTCCTTAATTTGATTGTTTCCTGGCATCTACTCCTCCAGCTGAGTTTGCTTCTTTTTGTTCTATAGTTTTCAGTTGTGCTGTTAATTCCAGTTTTTTTGTACCTCTTGAGGTTTGCTATGTTGCTGAGTATGTGTTCGATTCAATTTTAGAGAAGGTTTCATGTGACACTGACGAGAAGTCCCAATTCTGAACATCTGTACCCCAAATATGATGACACCCAATTCATAAAAGAAGCATTACTAAGGCTCAAATCACACATAAATCTTCACACACTTATAGTGGGAGACTTCAACACCCAGCTCTCACCACTAAACAGGGCCACCAGACATAAACTTAACCAAGAAACAAAGGAACTAACAGAAGTTATGACCCAATTGGGATTAACAGAAAATCTATAGAACATTCCATCCAAACACAAAAGAATATACCCTCTTCTTAGCGCCACATGGGTTAATGATGTCTTAAAGAAGAGAATGCCCTGAACTAGACTTAAGACCCCTTTGCTGAAGACACAACACACTTTTGTGGTAGGACATGGAAAAAAAGAAGCTGGGACTTATCTGAGTATTTCGTC
This sequence comes from Mesocricetus auratus, assembly GCF_017639785.1. Lineage (NCBI taxonomy): Eukaryota > Metazoa > Chordata > Mammalia > Rodentia > Cricetidae > Mesocricetus > Mesocricetus auratus. Next base: position 694,550 of record NW_024429248.1, on the reverse strand, counting down.
TCTGGTGGCTGGTTTTCATAGTTTTGGAAGATGCTGCCCAAGCTTCTGGTGTAGAGCAGACATCAACAGTATACCTGCAATGAACCCTGCGTGCTGCAACACTGACATGCCAGACAAGATATGCCCATTTAGTGTGAAGTATATGGCTGTATCCAACTGCTTTTGGAGTGGTTGTGAGACATGATCCACAGGAAGGAAGGAATTCTGCAGACCTCGTTCTGCATACCTGGTCAAAAATCCAGAGCTTTGGAGGTCACAGGTCCTAGAGAGGAATCTACTACTGTTGTTTTGCCAAATAACATGTTGTCAAACTGTCCTTTAAATATGTTTATTCTACTATCCTAATGCTGCCCTTAACCTTGGCCAGAGAAGCTTCTCTCTGCAGTGATCAGAAGTTCATGCAGAGACTCATAACTGGTCCAAGTACTGAGTGCATGTGACTATTCAGTACTCAGCACTAAGAGTACTGAGTGTATGTGGCTACCGAGTGCTCAGACTTAAATTGGACATCTGTATCCACTCCTGACCTGAACCAGCAGGTCGTTCTTCAGTGACAGGTTCCTAGGTGGGAGGACCAGGGGAATAAAAGATAAAGAAGATAGAAAAGCTGGGGTCAGGAGGTCTTGTGCAAGCTATGCTTTATCCCAAGCAAGCTTACTAAGAAGCACAGCATCTTTTTAAAAATACATTCTATTTATATTATAAACAATCTTATTTTACATATCAATCCAAGTTCCCTCTCCCTCCTGTCCTCCCATGTCCCCACTGAATGCCCCCCTCATCCCATTCCCCATCTACTCCCCAGGGAGGGTGCGGCCTTCCATGAGGGATCATCAAAGTCTTGTCAAGTCATTTGGGGCAGGGCCTAGGTTCTCTCCTGTGTATCTATGCTAAGGGAGTATCCCTCCATGGGAAATGGGCTCCCGAAGTCCATGTGTGCACTAGAGATAAATACTCGTGCCAGGGCCCAGAGGCCCCATAGACTGCCCAGGCCTCCTAGCTGACACCCACGTTCAGGGGGCCTGGTTTGGTCCTATGCTGGTTCCCCAGCTGTCAGACTGGGGTCCATGAACTCCTACTTGTTCAGGTCAGCTGTTTCTGCGTGTTCCTCCAGCATGGTCTTGACCCCTTTGTTCATCACTCCTCCCTCTCTACAACTGGATTCCAGGAGTTCAGTTCAGTGTTTAGCTGGAAGCACAGCATCTTATGTACTGTTTTCGGGGAAAAATTGGGCCAAGGTCAGCAGAAAGCTAAATCAAACAACGTTGGCAAGGAGAACACAGGATACCTCAGACACAGGATAACCACAGCTTTAAAGAGGGAAATCCAGGTTAACTCCTTCAAGGTTCTGGTTCCATCCCCAAAATAGACCTCACCAAGTCTGCCTCGAGGCAAGGACACAGAGCTAGTGTCCTCTTTGTCTTTTTGTAGGGCCTCTGACCAAGTCTTGAGTACATCTGGCTCCCAACAAATTCCTCTCCAAGGCTCAGGAAACACATCAGAAGATGAACAGAGAAAAAAAATGTAAGAACTGGAGAATGGGGAGGAGTGCTGGGATTCCATCTACTACACAAGACATGGCCACTACACCGCAGCTATGGTACCTGTACAAGACCAAGTCAGAATGTCAGTCAACAGGCAGCAGTAACAGACTTTGGCAGGTCATCAGCAAGAAATGGGAGAACATGGAAGCAGGGGAAGAATGTGTTGGGAGCTCCCATAGGAAGTGGCAGGGGAGGTGGGGTGCATATGATCAGGACACATTGCTTATATGTATGACATTATCAAAGAATAATTAAAAGACAATTTTTTTAAAGATGAGAGTGTAAGCAACATGTAGTAAGATTCCACCTGACAGACAGTTGAGGGGAAAAAGAATACTGTGTGAAGAATGTTTTAGAGTGCAAAGATGTGTGTGTGTGTGTGTGTGTGTGTGTGTGTGTGGGTGTGTGTAGGAAGTATGATGCCCCTAAGGTTCAGAGGTTAATGATTACATGGTCAGGTGCCTTTCTAAGACATGGATTGGAGTTAAAGCTGTATTTCAGGAGCCTCAGGCAGCCCTGCAAGCTGCACAGGAACATCAAAGTGGGTCATTCATTTGAGGACATTTCTTAGGACACATTACAGAGAGTGGTTTGGAATTTTCAAAAAAAAACCCAGGATATGATACTGGAATTAATTTTAAATCAAAAGAAATAAAAATAATAGATAACTATTGAAGACATTAAAATTGTAGTAGAACTATTTATCATTAAAAGGTTACAATTATTAAAACAAACAAAAACTCCACAAGGCACAGATTGTGTCATGTATACCAAAACGTTCAGAAAGAACTTAAATAAACAATTCCAGAAAAAATTTAAAAGGGGTGCTTAGCCCAACTCATTTTGTAAGTCTAATTAGAGATGCTGTAAAAATTATCAAAGATTATAAGAAAAACAAAACAGTAGGCCAATCTCACTTATTAGTCTTTTTCCTAAACCATAAATAAAAGTTTTAATAAATCAAATTCAGCATTGTTTTTTTAAAAAAGAGAGAGTAACAGGTAATAACCAAGCCACCTTTGAGGAGTGCTTTGAGGAGTTCTCTACCAGTATTTCCTAGATTTTTCTGCAAAGCAAAACTACTTGCTTTTTTTCTTTTTTTTTTTCCTTTTTTTTTAAGATAGAATTTCTCTGTGTAACAGCCCAGGCTGTCCCAGAACTCAGTGGATCAGGCTGTCCTGGAACTCACAGAGATCCACCTGCCTCTGCCTACCAAGTGCTGGGACTAAAGGTATGCACCACCACTGCCTAGCAACTTGCCTTCAAATTCTAGTGTCAAGAATTTGTAGAGAAATCCAAACTAATAGGCCAGATTAACAAGAAAATGTGATTATAAAATAGATAAAGAAAGGCATCCAATCCGATATAACATACACCATGATTTACTTATTCTAAAATATAATAAGTAAGGGAATATAAACTTATGCAAGGATAGGCTAAGGATCTAGCAGAGAAAAGCCATGGCTAGGCAGACACCTCCATGTATAGACACTTTCTCTAGATGGAATAGGGCTTTGTCGACCACTAACTTAAGGTCACATGTGTTAGTCTGGTAATATTTCCTGACTCTAGACCTTTGTGACTGTTGGTCCATTAATGGTTTGGGGTTTCCAAAGTCTGCTTTCAACTATTTATTGGAGGGTTTTATTCCTCATCCTTCTCTGTCTTTATTAACCGAGTGAGAAGTGATCATCTTTTGTCCTAGCCCATAATTCTACAGCAAGTTCCCTGAACCTAAAATTAGTCCAGGAAAGTCAGGTCTGAGTTTGTCATCACATTTGACAGGATGAAAACCCCGACCCTGTGGAGTCTCTGTTTGTAAGTCACACCTTGATGGATTCAAAGCTGGACTGCGCGGTTCCTCTCCAGGACTGTCTAATCCTGGGGATTGAAGGCTGGGAGAACATAGGCTGCAGGGTTTCTAAGGAAAGAAGCCTGTGACCTTTTATTCAGTAGACTGATGTGTTTCCTCTGACTTCAGCCTAAAAGTTCCAAAGTGATGATGCATAGGGTGCAAGTGATGTGGCTGTAATCCTGGAAGTGAAGTATATTACTTAAGCCATTCATTAATAACTAGGGGGTATAGCTCAGGGGTAGAGCATTTGACTGCAGATCAAGAGGTCCCTGGTTCAAATCCGGGTGCCCCCTACTTATGCCTAGTTTTTTACATTTTTAAATATAGATACCTGAATTTTAATTTCTTCTTCCGTACGACATAACAGAGTTGAGTTAGAAATTGTCTTCTTGAAAACAGCAAATATTAAGGCTTTATTATTGTGGTTTTCCATCCAAAATAAATTATGATTAATCAAAGTGTCTATAAAAATTCCATTTCCCAGGCCTCACCTCAAATAATTAGAACACCCTGGGTGGAGCTAAGGTACTATAAATGCTTCCCAGTTGTTTCTAGAAGCAGCTAAGATGAGACACAGCCTTACAGAGCTTCCTGGAGCCTCCTCAGCTCTGGCTACCTCAGCTCAGGTCTGTCTGCAACTCTGTGCTCTGGACCTTCACTCATATCTACAAGCATCTGTGTGTGACACGTTGATGTGTAAAATGCCTGTAACTGGACCACGCCAGCACCTTTAAGGGACAGATAATTCCTTTTCAGCACCTCTTAGCTTCTTCCATTTTTTTCTGTTCTCTATCCAAGAATTCTCCCCAGGAAGGGATAAGATTGGTCTTCTGATCCCTGCCACTAAGGTCTGTGACTCAGAAAGATAGCTCTAAGTCCAGGGGTGGAGTGTTGCAGTGGGAGAACTAGCAAGGCAGTAAGGGGTAAGTGAAGTTATGTGTTGTGTTTAGTGCCATATGTTATTCAAGCTTTGGAAGAAAAATTCTGCAGACAAAAATGAAAAATAATATAGACTATCTCAAAACTGAAAACATGGTTAGAGAACAAGTGGCTTTTTGATAGAAACTCTCAGAACCCATTGCAGTTATAGATAGTAGATAGAGCATACATTAGAAGTTCAACTTGTGGCTTTTACCATCCTGTCTTTTATGGTCTTTAAAAATAATTGCCTAGAACACATTTCATCATTCATTGTATTTATACAAAAAAACAGGCATTTGTGTTTTGTATGGTCAAATATGGATTCTTGCAATAAAGCCATTTGGGATACAAGAATGTTTTGGTTTCTATATTGAACGGCAAAGAAATTACCACGTATGGGAGAGCCTGGTCATATCTAGTCCCCTTGGAGACTTTGTCTACAGCAAGCAGATAGTTGGTTTATTGAGGGGATTCAGGTTTTCACTATAGATTGGAAAGTAGCCTTCAGACAATGGAGACTCTGACCCTTAATAAAAACAGGTCACTCCTTTACCTGTAGGGGAGTATAGTCTTCTGCTAACATCCATGCCAACATCCAGTGACCCTGAGTATCAGGTAGCATGGGCTGGAACTTACGGCAACATGCACTGCAGAATGGTATGGCTAGTTGAACACCTGTGATGCCCCAACTAGTAACTTCAGTCACACCAGAGGGGGTATAGGATGCTGTGAGGACACATAATGACCAAGTGTGCAGGAGAGCTGACTGTGGAGAAGACCTGGAAACTGTGGGCATGGCTAAAAAGTGACCTGTGTGGAGTCACATTATCGCTTGGGGTGGTGACTCGCTATGAGAACTCAGCTCTCTGCTCTAGAGCTCGGGACTGAAGTTTTCTCCTGATGCTGGAACGATGCTGGTTAGCCTTCTTCCTGCTTATTGAGCATCACTTGTTCCTGGACTGAGGATCACAAGTTCCTGACTCCGGTTTTTATGTTCTCTAGCTGCACCTATTCTTGCCGGTGGAGCACTAGGAAAATTTCCTTTTCATCCTGCCCCAGGGACACCTTTCAGAGAGGTCACTTAAGCATAAATGCAGATTCTGGTTATGATTTGGTTACTAATCAGGTGTGTCACATTTTGAAGTGAATTTAATGACTGATTTTTTTCATGCCTACAATATGGAAGGTCACAGATCAAATAAATATCTTTAATCTGGCTATTGTGGGGAGCCGCCCCCACATTCTCCGTTACAAGATGGCGCCGACATCCGTTGTCGGTTGGAGTAAACAACCTTGGTGTGCACGTGCCTGCTACTTTTCCATCCCTTACTCTCTGCCTCTCCCGAGGCGTCATATGGGCTGACGAGCAGGAGCCAGTCAGGAGATGACACATCCGAGGCGGGGACTGCTGAGCTATATAAGGGTTGGGCTTTTTGCTCCCTGGGTCTCTGCTCTGTAACCTTATGCTCTCCCTCTCAAGACGCATTAAAGCTGTTCTGCAGAAGGATCCTAAGTGTGCCGCGTCGTTCTTGCTGGCGAGACGGTAGCGTGGGACAGGCTATGAGTGAGAATTATCTTTAAGATTGACAGACACATGTTACCCCAAACTCTCCTTCCCAAAGAGTCTTCATTAATTTTCAAGATGAGTACCAAGAACTTTTGCCCAGACCTGCCCCGTCTTTTACCTCCAAAGGATCTGTTGAACAGCCAGCTTTCTGGGTTGAGCTCTTGTATGTGAGTCTAAATGACATTTATCTGTAGAATGCCATGATTAATTTTTATCATTTTATATGCTTGGCTGTTTTACTTGCATAAATATCTATGTGCCTAGTGTCTGCCAAGGTCAGAAAAGGGAATCAACTCCCCTTGGACTGGAGTTAGAGATGGTTGTAAACTTCTGGGTGCTGGGAATTGAACCTGGGTCCTCCACAATAGTAACAAGTACTCTCTTCACCACTGAGACAACTCTCCAGCCCAGGGATTCCAAGATGTTTAATGTGCCTGCCTCACCTGGGAACTAGGGCAGGAGGGCCCTGGTCATGAGGATGTGACAGTCAGGCGTGCAGAGGTAGGTAAGAGCTGGGCGTCACAAGAGGAAGCAGATTACGGCAGAGCACTGACAAGTGTACATGTCAAATGTCAACAGTCTGGGAGTGGCCATGCACGCTTAGAATATTTATTATACATATATGAAAGAGGTAAGGGCATAGCTCTGTGGTAGAGCATCTGACTGCAGAGCAAGAGGTTCCCCGGTTCAAATCCGGTTGCCCCCTTGCCTTTTCCTCAATGAACACACGTTGTTTCTAGTCCACATGAATTCAGCATGGGAGTTTGATGAGAGAAGACAACAGTGGTAGATATGGTACATGGATGTGGATGTGTGTGTTCATCAAGGCTGTACAGAGAGAATAAGACAGGAGGGTGAAGGGAGACAACGACAGGGATGTCAGACCAAATTCATCTGGCACCCCAGTCTATAGGAGATGACGTTTCCTCTTCCTCAGAGACGTGAGTGGTGTTTTTTCCCTCTTAAGACTTCAACAACTGCGGAGACTACTAATACAACTCATGGAGGGAAATGGGCTTTTCTCAAAGTCTGCAGGTTAAAATATGGTCACATCCCCCCAAAAATGCATGCACATCAAACATACGTATTTGGACAGACTTCTGGTCTTGACAGCCCCATCAATTTGATTGTGGCATTATCCAGCATAAGAGACAATGCCTTGTCCAACGGCATGACCTCACCATGAGTGCCAAGGAAGTTGCATAGATGGTGGGTGGCTTTGAATCATCCTGGAGGGGACAAAGCTCATGCCACAACAGCAGCCAATGACTATGGCTAGTGTCCATGGTGCAGCTCCAGTAACTCTCTAACCAAGCTGCTGAATTCATGGATCTGTGACACCAGCCCCCACCCCCATTTGTGCCATGAACTACTCACACTCCTGCCAACGATCCTGTTTCCATTAGCCCGATAAGCCTGAATTATTGACACAGCTGGAAAAGAGAGCAACGTCTGATCCTGCAGCAGCCGGGCTCCTGTAGTCAGGGGCATCTGCACTTCCTTGGCGTCTTCACGCACCAGTGTCTGACATGGTGCACACGTGGATGTATTAAAGGACGTCTTTCGAGAATCGGTCCTGTTCTTCCACCATGTGTGTCCTGGGGATCAAACTCGGGTACTCAACCTTGACAATGGCTGTCTTTACCACTGAGCCATCTCAGCAGCTCGAGTGTTTTTGTTTATTTTGAATAACACCGTCTGGGGTGGTTAATACTGACTGTCAACTAGATAGGATCTAGGATCACCTAGGAGACAAGCCTTTTGGCATGCCCATGGAACGAATCATTACTAGCCTAGCTCTGGAGTGCCTGTGAGGGACTGCTGTCTAAGGTTTAGTTGGGGTGGTGATTGTAGGTGGCACCATTGCCACCTACGGTTTGGGGTCCTGGAGAAGGCAGCCTGAGCACCAGCATGTGTCAGGTTCCATTTTCCAACTGCAGATATAGCGTGGCCAACTGTGGCGTGATGGAGTGTTTCCTTACAAACTACAACCTGAAATAAGCCCCTCCTTCCTTCCTTGAGTTGGGTTTTTCATACGTTTGGCCAAAGCAATAAGAAAAGTAACCAACACACTGCGATTTTAAAAGTTAAAACGGTGGTGACCAGGGTGGCGACTGCCTGTAATCCCGGAACTCAGGAGGCTGAGAAAAGAGGAGGGCCAAGGGTTCAAGAACAACTTGCGCTACATTCTGAGGTCCTGTTTCAAAAGTCCAGAACAAACCAAGTTAAAAACGAAGACAAAGAACAAAAACCAGAATGAGCTCACACTACACACAGCGGCAGTGTCCTTTTCCTGTGGAATGGTCTCACTGAAACATCTTTCCTTGATAGCTCCCTAGACCCATTTGATTTTTATGACCATGTTGCACTCCGTCCTACGAAGCTGCCATCGTGTTTTCAACCAGTGGTCTCTATTGGACATGCCGATAGCTTCTTTGCCGATTAAAATCAGGACACAGTCTTTCCCAACGAACTAAAACAAAACAACAACAATAAAAACCACAGCCTCACCAAGTAGTCTAGGCTAACCTCAAACTCAGAATCCTGCCTCAGCATTTGGAGTGTTGTGATCTCTACCATACCTGGCTAACTTTTTTTTTTAAACAAGAGCAATATGCTTGATATGAACAGATAAAATATAAACAACAGTACATTGTTAAAAAGCCAGAAATATCCATTATTCCACTCACATGAATTCTGTATTTTGCCTGTGCACTTGACAAATTATCAAGACCCTTGGTTTGTTTATTAGATAAACACCAAGCCAAAAGCTCTGAAATTCTGTTCCTTGCAAGGGAAGACATAGTCACTTACTGACAGTCCAGTACCCAACCCAGAGCAGCTGATACAGCAAGTACTCTATTGTTGTTATCGTTGAAGATGACTTTCTGACTGGTTTAAGGGTGCCCTCAATTGTAAAACCCAACAAGTCAGGAGGATGAAGTCAGTAGTCATGTGTGAGAAGTAGCAAAGAGGACTTTCTCATAAGAGGGAGGAGGAAGTCAGAGAGGATCTGCAGCACCACCCAAGTTATAGGTCTGCCTTGTTTATGGTATTTCATTCAGGTAAAGGCTATTAATTATAACATCTTCAAGGCCAGGGGTATAGCTCAGGGGTAGAGCATTTGACTGCAGATCAAGAGGTCCCTGGTTCAAATCCAGGTGCCCCCTACAGGTTTTTTCTTTTCCTCCCTGATTCTGTGCTATCCTCACTAGAATTGTCTTCCGTCATTCTTTTTATTTTTATCAACATATGTTTTTTACCGATTCTTTGGGAATTTCATATCATGTACCCCGATTACACTCACTTCCCAGTTCTCCCATATCCACATCTACCCTTGTGACTCCCCCACAACATTTTTTAAATAGAAAAAGTAAAAATAAATATAAACAAGTCCAGTTTGTGTTATCTATATACTCACTGGAGTCAAACTCTCAGTGGCCTGTCCCCTAAAAAGAACTGAGTTCTTCCCCTTCCTGCACCCCAGCCAGAAACCATCAGTTGTGGGGAGATACACTTCAGCATCCTTATCACACTTTTTAAGAGTTCTATTCGAAGGCATCTGCTTAGGCTGCTACTTTGGGGGGTGTTGGGATGGTAGGGGTTGTTACAGAAGCCGTCCACGTCCCTCCTTTTCAACTACGCATCTGCAGTCATCGACTTCACTGCAAAAGAAGCTTCCTTGCTCTTACAAGCAGCAGGCACACCGATCAGGGTCTTCCACGTGGTTTCTGGTGACAGCACAGACCATGAACACAGCTCCCCTAGCTGTAGTTGAGCCATGGGCCTAACCAAAGCTTTGGAAGGCAGCCTGGATCATGAACATCAACACGGCTTCAGGCTGCAACACAGATCGTGGACATCTGCATGGTCTTTGGTAGTAAAACAGGCCATGGACATCAACACAAACCACAGCTGAAGTAGGATCATGGACCCAGACAAGGCCCTCAGTGGCAGCACGGACCAAGAAACCACCATGGCCTCAGGTGGCAGCGCAGGACACTCACATTGACATGTTGCAGCAGAGTCATTCTTAACCCCTCTTTGTCAGCCTGATCTTTGTCCCTCCGTCACACTGGTGGCAGTCCTCACCACTCTGAGTCCACACTTTGAGTTTTGTGACACTTTCTCCCTCTCTTGGTAGCCAGAAACTTCTAGATCCTGTGCACTAAGCTTCTGAGTTGAATCACTCATTCAAGCAGGCCATAGAAGGCCAGTGGTTGAGCAGGGAGAATTACACTATGACGACAGAGTATAAAGTTGTAAAGAAAACTCTTTGTAAATAATTCTGTAGGGGTGCGAGACCCAGGCAAGGCCAAATGAGAAGGGCAAGCATCCAGGCGAAGCTCCAGCCTCCCAGGGAAGCTTGTTTTCAGTCACTGCTTTGGGCTAGTGTGCAGAGCTCTGGGTTTCACCACAGGGTGGTGTCTTCACACGTGTCTGTCAGTACACTTTGTCCTCCTTTTATTCCCTCACCCACCTCCATCCCCTTCCTGCTGAGATCCCTTTCATTCCCAAATTACTCCCTCCTCCTTCTTTCTTATGATGTGTCCCATTACTCCTTTTACCCCTTCCCTTAAGATCTTTTATTCCCCCTCACAGGTCACTCTTCCAGTTTTATGATCTACACACACACACCTGTGACGAGAAGCGTGACGACAGTTCTCTGAATCCGCAACCTTGCGTAAAGCACGCTGAAACCTTGCACGGGAAATGCTTCTGGGAGGATGACTGTCCGGGGTCTACCTGTTCAACTGTGGGCAAGCACCACCTCATTACCAACCCTTGTTTCAAACAGCGTCTGTAACCCCATTTCCTCCTGCTCACCTGAGTGTGCCACGGGTTGTCAGATCCTGTGTATCCTGGATTCTCATTTTTTTTTCTGTTTCCAAACAAATTCATTTCTATGTCACCAATCTTGACTGACAAAAAGCCCATTCTAGATCATCCTATTCACGTTTTAACCACAGACTCACGGGCACCGTGACGGGTGTATTTTTTTTTTTTTTTTTGGTTTTTATGAGACAGGGTTTCTCTGTATTGTTTCGGAGGCTATCGGTCCAGCCCGGCCTCGAACTCACAGAGATCCGCCTGCCTCTGCCTCCCGAGTGCTGGGATTAAAGGCGTGCGCCACCATCGCCGGCCGTGACGGGTGTATTTTGTGACACTAGATTTGTTATGCAGCATCACTGTGAGTAAGACTGCCAAATGCTGAGATGGGTGTATGGGGGTGGGGGTTCTCACTAGGACAGAACCCAAAATACATGGCTTTCTGTGCAGCGGTGCGTGGCAAGCAATCTGCTCTAGCAGCTGTAGGAATGGCGAGGAAGCTACTATTGAGGGCAGGATGACCGCAGCCTGTGAAAGCCTGGAAAGCAGAAAATGGCCTTGATGGTGCAGAGCAGGGGAGGGAATGTTGGGCAAAAGGCTCAATGCATGAGCTACTTGCTGCCGGCTGCATTTGGCAAGGGAACCCAAAAGAGATCTGAGCTCAGATGAGAACTGCCTTGCTTTATATGCAGAATTCAAAGGAGGTATGGATTACTCAGAAATTGCATAGTGGGGAAAATAAAATTGATCCATCCAAAATTAATCTATCATAGTTTAGGACAAAGGAAACTTGGTTCCTTCCATAGACACAACCCCAGGGAAAGACGCCAACTCGACTGTGTAGCTCAAAGCCATTTATCAAGACCACTGACGTCCCCAAGGTGGTATCTGCTAGATCCTCTCAGTGGACAGATGTTCCTGGGAAGATGGAGGGTGTGGTCCCATAGGAACTTGACGTGTCCAAATACTGACCAGGGAAAAGCAGTATCAAAGAGGAATGTGGGAATGGAACCAAATTCATAAGCAACTCATGGTGTTTCCTGAGAGCTGGTATTAACGAGGCTTCTATGATGCTGTGTCCACATGTCCTAGGAAAGCATCTTAAAGGAGGAAGCCTCATTCTGCTTATGATCCAAAGGGTCTCAGCTATCATGGCAGGAGTGGAAAGTAAGCTCAGAGCAGAACACTTGATACAGCAGCGACCAGAGAACAGGAATCCAGGAAGGTGCCAGGGCAAGATGCAATGCCCAGGACGCACCCTGTGACCTTCTTCACCCAGTGTGGTCCCACCGCCCATGTGGCGAGTCCACGGAGGGGTGAATCCTTCCTTAGGTCAGAGTCACAACGGTCTAGTGGGTTCCAGGAAGTACCTTTTACTCAACCTTGATGTCATAGTGTTTTCTCCATCCCTTCAAGCTGACAATTAAGATCCACCATCGTGGGCTGTATTTACGGAAGTGTGAGCAAACTTCCCAAAAGAAAGTAAGAAGGAGTGCCAAGGGCATTGCACACTTGGGGGACAGGCAAGGTAACTTCTTGGCCATCAAAAACGACATCTTTTTTTTGGATATTTTGAAGGATAGAGGAAAAGGGATGTTTTAAGATCGCAGAGTCAAGGGCCATGTAGAATAGTGGTGGGCACCCCTCCTGTGTGGCAGAGCAAGGATCTAGAGAAGGAAAGCTTCTGATTCTGGGTTGTACTTTGCTCTGTTACTTTGGGGGTTGTTTGTCATGTGATATGACAGCGAAAAGTCTGGAAATGCTCAAGCTGGCATGTACAAGGGAACACATATAGCTAACTGAAATAGAGAAACTTGACCACTTTGTCCAGTATTTGATATTTTAATTTTATTTTTCTTCCTTCGTTCCTTTCTTCCTCCCTTCCTTCCTTCCCTTTTTGTATTTGGCAGAGAACTCCCTATGTAGCCAAGGATGACCTTGAACTTCTGATCCTCTTGCCTCTACCTCCTGAGAACTGTAGTTTCAGGCAAGCCCCACCACACCAGGCTTATGTGATGCTGGGGTTCCAACTCCAGGCTTCATGCATATACTTGTGGTTTGTTTGTTTTTTTAAGCCGGTGTCTAACACCGTGTGTCCTGCCATTTCCCAGTTTTTGAGAGTAAGTGTTGCTGCTGAAAGGCTCCCCGTGTGGTTCTTCCGGATTTGGAATGTAGGGGCCTGTCAGGTTCATGAATCCAAGAAGCCTTGGGTATTAGTTACTTTCCTAGTTGCTGGGACAAAAGACCTTAGCAAAAGCAGCTTATGAGAAAGATTTGTCTTGGCCTTCAGTTTCAGAAGCTCATTATAGTGGGGAAGGCATCAGTCAGAGGCAGCTGCTCAGTTAGTGTCTGCCCACGGTCAGAGTAAAATTGGACACTTCTGTTCAGCTAGCTTTCTCTTTTACTTCAGTACAGGACCCCAGACCTTGGCACGACACTACCCACAGTTAGGGTAGGTGTTCTAGCTTATTAACTGGATCTAGGAAACCCCTCACAGACTTGCCTGGTATTTGCTTCCATGGTGATCCTACATTCCATCAGGTTGACAACTGAGATTAACCTTCAAACTCAATAGGATTTAATGTGGAACACAGGATCCCTGTCTGTGATTAGAAGATGGGTTGGGAGCAGTAGCTGGAGGTGAGCATACTGTGTATGTAGGACTAGGGAAGAGGAGAGGATGGTAAATCAAGCCCTGAGCCCCCATTCAGGACTAGGCAAGAGTAGAGGAAGGTAAATCAAGCCCTGAGCCCCCATTCTCTACTATTCCTGCCCAGACCTTCTGATCAGAGACGGGACATACTTCCTGGCCATTGGTCCTCTGGTCTACATGGCCTGAGATTATTGTAGGGAGTGCCCGGCAGAGTCTGGAAACCCGCTCACCTAGTCAGACTTCCTCATCTGCATTTCTGTCATTGCTGTGAATGTGTTCCCTTGCCAGCTTCCACTCCTCCACCACGAATATGAAGCAGGTTGAGGCCGAGGTACAAAGAGGAGAGGAAGGAACACAGATGGGCCTACAGTTTGAGGCAGAGGCAGCTGAGCACAGCTCATGGACATCCACACTGGTGAAGTATGAGGAAGAAAATGATGTTTATCACCTCATGGGACTCAACTCTGGGACGAAGGCTGACTACCTCAGCCATGCTTTCCATACCTGCGCCCTCCCCAACACCCATCAAATACTGACTAGAAGAAGAAGAGGCTTAAATCTGTTGGGTACCGAACGTGTGGATGGAATAAATGTTCAGATAAGTGAGAGAACTCTCGGGAATGTAGTAGTAAACTCGTGGCTGGAAGTTGAGTATCTAAGCAGCTGATGGTGGGTTGCCAGATTTCCTTGCCTATCAATGAGCAAGATTACTGTCCACTGTGAGGTGTTCTGCTGTAGTAACATTGATGCTATGGTTTGGATATGAGTATTTCCTGAAAGGCTCATGTGTTGGAGGCTGGAAGGATGTCTCAGTGGTTAAGAACACATACTGCTCTTGCAGAAGATGTGAGTTCAGTCCCAGCACCCACACGGTGGTAAACAGAGGTCTCTAACTCTCCAGTTCCAGGGAATCCAGTGCCCTGTTCTGGCCTCCATGGGCACTGCCTGCAAGTGGTGCATATAAACTCATACAAGCACACATGTAGACACATAAAAAGGAAATAAAATGTCCAAAAAAATCCCCAAAATCCCAACACAGCGAGGTTTGGGGCATTGTGGAAGTGACTCCATTATGAGGGATCTCCCTTCATCAATGGTTAATCTGATGATGGAGTCACACTGTTATGTATCATTGCTGAGGATGGAGATTAGAAGATGAGGCTTCAGACAGGAAGTAGACCGTTGGCACAGGGCCTGGAAAGATAATCCCAGTGTCCTGACTCCTCCTGCCCATCTTTTCCCCCTTCCTGCCCGTGGTGAGGAGGGCTGCTCTTCCGAGTCTCACCACAGACCGTGGACTGGAACCTCTGACATGTGAGACAGAGTAAATTCTTCCCTTTAGGTATTTGTCCCAGAAACACAAAAATGACTGACAGGATAGGTGAAATACTCTGAGGAAGAATCCCTGTCAGGAAAAGGGTTATAACTCCACTGGTTCAAATCTGGGAACTTTCACCTGGTACTTGATCTGTTGCCAAACTTAAAATTCTCCAGCTATTGCCCCCCACCCCATGAAGTGCTGAGGATTGAACCTGGAGCCTCCACGTGTTAAATACTCTACTCCTAAGCTAACATGGTCTCTTCTGACTCACACAGGCTGGCAAGCTGCACGGCACCAGCACCATCTTCAACACCAACACCTGCCCACCAAAAGCGGGCAAGGGGGAGCTCCTTCTCAACCATGACAGCCTCAGGATAACGGTCCCTTTTGATCAGGTGCTCTGCTTAATAGTCCCTCTGATCAGCACTCCTTTAAAATAATCTTTTAACGATTTATCCCTTTTATTTATTTTTTTAAGATTTATTCCTTTTATTTTGTGTATGTGGGTGTTTTGTCTGCATGTGTATCTGTGCACACGTGTGCAGTGCTGTCAGAGACCAGAAGGTGTCAGATCAGCTGTTAGCTGCCATGTGGGTCGTGAGAGCTGAACCTAGGTCCTTTTGTAAGATCAACAAGAACTCTTATTTCTCCAGTGCTCTCCTCTGGTTTTTTGTTTGTTTGCTTGTTTTGTTTTGGGTTTTTTGTTTTCTTGGTTTTTTTAAAGACTGATCTAGAACACTTTATGTAGTCTAGGTTGTCTTCAGACTTAAAGAGATCCAATTGCCTCTGCCCCCTTGGTACTGGGATTAAAGGTGTAGTACATGAATGCCACTCTGTCTAATAACCAATCTTGCCCAGAACTTGTTTCAGTGTTCTCTGGTGACATCACAAGTTTGCTAAAGGTAATTGTCTTAGGGTTGCCATTGCTATGATGAAGCATTATAACCAAGCAAGTTGGGGAGAGTTTATTTGGCTTACACTTCCACATCATAGTCCATCATTGAAAGAAGCTGGGGTAAGAACTCAAACAGGCAGGAACCCGGAGGCAAAAGCAGATGCAAAGGCCATGGAAAAGGACGTTACTTACTGAAAGGTCATGAAAGCGTGTAACTCACTGAAAGGCCATGAAAGCGTGTAACTTACTGGCCTGCTCAACATGGCTTGCTCAGCCTGCTCTCTTTCTTTGTCAACTTTTTTTATTAATTTACTTTTTACATTCCAATCACAGTTCATCCTCCCTTCTCTCCTCCCATCTTCTCCACAGAGAGGGTAAGACTTCCCGTAGGAAGTCTACTAAGTCTGTCCCATCATCTCATTGAGGCAGGACCAAGGCACCTCTCCACCCCCATACTCCTGTGTCTAGGCTGAGCGAGGTCTCTCTCCATATGGAATGGGTTCCCCTAAGTCAGTTTGTGCATCAGAGTTAGATCTTGGACCCACTGCCAGTGGTCTGGTATATTGTCCCAGTCACACCATTGTCACCTATATTAAGGGAGTCTAGCTCAGTCTTATGCAGGTCCCCCATTTGTCAGACCTGAGTTAGTGAACTCTCACTAGCTTGGGTCAACTGATTCTGTGGGCCAGCCTGTTCTCTTGTAGAACCTAGTACCCTTAGCCTGGGATGACCCCACCCACAATGGGCTATGCCCTCCCACATCAATCATTAATTTTAAAAAAGTGTTCTATAGGCTTGCCTATAGCCTGATCTTACGGAGGACTTTTCTCAATTGCCTCCTCTTTGACGACTCTAGCTTGTGTCGAATTGGCAGAAAACTAGACAACACAATTGGCCCCTTGTCAGTTTGACACACAAACACATCACTATTAAGCCACAACCTTTCTTTTCTCGTTCATCCCCAAGATCACACATTATTAAAATCATTACAATATAAAACATTTACAAGTTTAAGAAGTCCCAAAGCCTTACAAATTCAAACAATGTAAAAGTTGCTTCTCTAAAAACATCCATTCTCCCTTAAAGTCCAAAGTCTCTGTAGACCGCCAAAATCTCTTTCTTAAAAGTTTAGAATCTCCCAGCTGTGGACTCCTGTAAAATCAAAAATAAACTAAATATACTTTCTTACTTCAAAAGGGAATGACCAGGGCACAGTTGCAATCTGAACAAAACAAAACAAAACTACAAAACTATAAATAACACTGTCCTATATCTGAGATTCACTCAGGATCTTCTGGGCTCTTCCAAGGTGCTTGGATCTTCTCAGGCACACGCAGATCTGCAGCACACACAGCTTGTCTTCTAGACTCTAGCTTCTCCACTCTACCAATGCTGCTGTTCCTGGTGGTCATCCCGTGACACTGGCATCTCCAGAACTCTGGGATCTCTGATGCAACTGGGGATGCACTTTCACCGACAGCCTCTCCTGGGCTCTCTTCATAGTGCCAAGTCTCAACTTCTCTGTATGACCCCTTAAATCCTAGGCCTTCAGCTGCCACTGAGACTTAATCTTCACCAGTGGTCTCCCCTGGCCTCTCATGTCTTCAAAACCAGAGCCACTGGGTGACTCTTACACTGCCAGGCTGCCAGGATGAGATACAACCTTGGCCACTTGTGGAACACAGCTTCTGTGTGCTGACTCTGAGGAAACACTTCCCAGAAGATTTTACCTCACTGATGCTGCTCTTAATCACCCCTAGTTTCTCAGCTCCCGCTGACCAGTGCCAACTACCCCAGTAGAGCAAAGGTTTCACTTCAGCGGTTGTGGTCTCTTTTTAATCACAGCTGATTCATTAGTCCAGCTAACCAGAACCACCGATTCTCAACTCAAAATGACAACCAGCCTTGATAATCTTTAATTGATTCTCAATACCCCTCTTGAACAGTGGTCATCAACCTGTGGGCCTCAACCCCTTGGGGAGATTGAATGATCCTTTCACAGCGATCGAATATCAGATGTCCTGCATATCAAATATTTACATTACTGTTCAAACAGTAGCAAAGTTACAGTTATGAGATAGAAACGAAAATAATTTAATGGTTGAGGGTCACCACAACACGGGGGAGGGTATTAAAGCGTCACAGCATCAGGAAGGTTGAGAACCACTGCTCTAGGACCTCACAAGTCAGGCCTCCATTGTGTGTATTTCTCTTAACACTTATCTTCCAGGCTCCCACAGAACAGCTCGAAAAGCTTTGAACACACGATGGGTTTTCTTGCACAAAGTTCCAAAATCCTTCTACAACCTTCCCGAAATCAACATGGTCAGGTATGCCACGGCAATACCACACTAACCTGGCACCAATTTCTTCTGTCTTGGTTAGGGTTACTGTTGTTGTGACGAAACACTATAACCAAAGCATCTTGGGGAGGAAAGGGTTTGTTTGGCTTGTGTTTCTATCTCGCTGTTCATCATCAGAGGAAGTCAGGACAAGAACTCCAGGGGTGGGGGTGGGGAGTGGGGGTGGACCTGGAGGCATGAACTCATGCAGAGGCCATGGGGGGGGTGGAGGAGGGGATGCTACTCCACACGGCTTACTCGCCTGCTTTCCTTTTCCTTTTCTTTCTTTTTCTTTTTTTCTTTAAATCTATTTTGGTAGACTGGCAGAGGAGAACATATGTTCTTTTGTTGCGATCTTAATTACTAATATTATCTCTCATATCACACACATCACACAGCATGTAGTAAATATGCCTATAAATGTGCATCTCTATGTATGGGTTGGTTACAGGATGAATATAAATTAAAGAGGCTGCAGCAGAATTAAAGGGGTTTTAGAAATAGCCTTAAAAAGAGTCTTTGTTGACGAGGGAATGAACCAGACCAGCCTGCTTTCTTTCTTTTTTTTTCCTTTTTTTAAAAATTTAAATTAGAAACAAGCTTGCTTCACATGTTAATCCCAGCTCCCTCTCCCTCCCCTCCTCGACAGTCCTCCCACTAGCCCCCCAAGACCCCCACCCAATCCCCCTCCATTCCCCAGGGAGGGTGAGGTCCTCCATGGGGGAACCTCAACAGTCTGTCATTTCATCCAGGGTAGGGCCTAGGCCCTCCCCCAAGTGTCCAGGCTGAGAGAGCATCCCTCCATGTGGACTTGGAAGAAAAATCCAGAAGAAAGGCTGGTGCCCTCACCACACCCCAAGACAGAGGGGCCTTGGCACCTAAGTAAGGTTGAGGAGGGAAGAACAGACTGAAGTACAGAGAGCTTTCCAGTCCTCAGAACCTGCCAAGCAGCCAGTGGAGTATAAGGACACCGTAGTCTGGGTGTGGTGTCACGGTAGGTTCTAACGGGACGCTTCGCTAAAGTGGGGGTGTAGCTCTGGGAAAAGCATTTGAGCACAGATCAGTAGGTCACTGGTTCAAGTTTAGGTACCCTTACTTTTTCCCTCAGTGTACAAAGTATCTTGAGTCTGAGCTATGCCCACTGAGCCAGGGACTATTTCTTCACTGGGTCATTCTGAGTGGGGAAAGGAGCCTGCATCTGGTCAAGAAAGGCAGTGATGCTGTATGGGTGTGTTGGTCGTGGCTGTCCAGAGCAAACAGAAGCATAGGCATAAATGTGAGTGTGCACATGTTTGTATAAAATAGGATTTTTTAATTTTTTTTTTGAGACAGGGTTTCTTTGTGTAACCTTTGCTGTCCTAGAACTCACTCTGTAATTCAGACTGTCCCCGAACACACAGAGATCCATCTGCCTCTGCCTCCCAAGTGCTGGGATTAAAGTCGTGCACCACCACTACCACCCAAAATTTTAACAAGTGGCTCAATAGCTGTAGGGAGAACAAGTCTCCTGTTTGCAGAGCAACCCCGTAGGATGGAGACTGGATAGAGGTGGCATGGAAGATGGGGTCAGCTCCAGCCAGCAGGCTGACCTCATCCTTCCCCAGAGACTTCAGGTCTTTCCTTGTAAGGCATCATCTGGAGCAGGAGACCCATCCACCTTATGGAAAGTAGTGTAACGGAATTTGCCCGAAGTCTACTGATTGAATAGAGGTCACAAACAAAACATGCCTTGACAGACAACACAGTTGTGTTGGGACAAACATCTATGTATGGTGGCCTTTCCAAGAGGGTCACATGCATCATCCAGTGCAACAAGTAACTGTCTTAAGTTCTTCCCATCACACGCTCCCAGATGAGCCTGAGGGCTGAGTAAGTCAGACAGAGGTGGGTGTGGTTGGGATCTTCCTGAAGGAGGCAGAGCTCAAGTGATAACAAGGGCCAGAGGCTGAGGCAGTATTCATTGAGCAGCTCCAGCGGCTTGCTGACACCCTGCTTCCCCTGAGTCCTGCCGACTTCACGAATAGAGGCCATCAGTCTTCCATGCTATGCTATGAACTCATAGTCCTATCAATGACTACCTCTGTGTTTCCACAGACGTCTGTATCAAGGACATCTGTAGCTTCCATGGTTTCACTTTCCTTGCTGAAGAAAGGCAAAGATTAAGAAAGTGTGGAACCCTGGGGATGGAAGTGTGGATTTATGAGAACACTGGGACCACTCATCAAGTCTTAGCCAAATCAATAGCTCTATATAATCTCCCTGGCAGCCAAACCAGCCACTTCTGTCTGAAAGCCAGTCAGATGGACTGGAGACTTGCGTTACGGTGGGGCGTTGTCTCACATTTGGAGACCACAACCAGAGCCGGAGCTCAGTGATCCAGCTGCATTCTTCTCCAACTTCTGTGAACTGCAGATGTTCTAGAAACCATTTTAACAAGCTAATTGACATCAGTGAATTATAGAGATCGTGTATTGAGGGGGATTTTTGCAAAGTATGTAAATTTAAGTAAGTCTAATCAGTTTCATGGCTATACTCAATTACCCTCATGTTTTTTTCTTTTTTTCTTTTTAAATTTAAATTAGAAACAAGATTGCTTCACATGTCAATCCCAGCTCCCTCTCCCTCCCCTCCTCCCATGCCCTCCCACCAACCCCTATCCCCATCCCCCAATCCCCACTCCTTTCCCCAGAGAGGGTGAGTCCCTCCATGGGGGATGTCCATAGTCTGTCATTTCATCCAGGGCAGGGCCTAGACCCTCCCCCCAAGAGTCCAGGCAGAGAGAGTATCTCTCATTATGGGGTGGGTACCCAAAGTCCATTTGTATGCCAGGGATAAATACTGATCTACTACCCAAGGTCCCATAGATTGCCTAGGCTTCCTCACTGACACCCACATTCAGGGGGTCTTGATCAGTCCCATGCTGGATTCCCAGCCATAAGTCTGAGGTTCAAGAGCTCCCCCCTTGTTCAGGTCAGCTGTTTCTGTGGGTTAAACAAGCCCAGTCTTGACCCCTATGCTCATCAGTACCACTGAAATAGCTCAGTTGGGAGAGCGTTAGACTGAATTACCCTCATGTTTAAAATGTCACATCTGGAACAATTTTTTAAAAATCTGTTTCTCAGTGGAGTGAGATAGACCTGAATCCACAGGTAGTCAGTTCAAATGTAGCTAAGATATGAGGGATTTCCTAGCATAGCGTAGAAAGAATTCTGAGTCTTTGGGGATGGGAAAGCCAGGGGAGAGATTGTTGATTGTGACCTACTCATCTAATCAACAGTAGAGACTCCCTTCAGTCCCCACATTTGAATAATGCCAAAGACTGTGTTCCTTGATGACTGAAGAATCTAAACTTTTTTAAAAAATACAATCATAATACCCAGCCATGCTCTATAGATGTTCCCATTAGATTTCCTCCAAAGCATCCTTCAACCAGTTACCTAACGACTCTGTTCTGAGAGGCGATGCCTGCATCGTGCTGGGGTGACTGGAGATCTAGTACCTCGTGAAACTTGTAGAGGTTCGGTGCTTTGAGGAACCTCAGAACATCCCATAAGAAAACCCTGTATTTTCCGCATTTTCTGTCTCACCACCACTCCCCTGAGAGGGGATCTGAGAGACTACACTGGCTATTTTGGGACATTGCTGTTGACTTTACTGTCCTTAGGGGGTTAATGGGTCTCTGACAGATGAAGAGACTGTGTAACATCTCTGGCCAGTCTGGGAGTGAACCAACTAAATGAATTCCTTCTTCTGACAGTATGTCTTATTCTCTGAGCAGTACACAGTCTGGGACTGTTACTTTGCCTGGTAACCTTGCTGTTAAAGCTGCATCCGTACCTACCCCTAGTACCAGGTTGAGCGTCCCAGGAGCTGTCCATGGTCTATGGAGATGGTATGTATCACCCTGGCAAGAACATTTTAAGGTATTGTCTGTTGCTATTTGGCATCATTTCTGTCCTGTATTAGTTCCTTTTGTGTCACTGTAACCATTTTATCTGACTAAATTAGCTTAGGGGAGGGAATATTTGTCTGGTCTCATGGGTTCTTCATGGTGGGGAAGGCATGGCAGAGTTCATGGAGACAGGAGGACATGACAGGGCCCTCACAGCAGGATGGAACAGGAAGTGGACAGCCAGACAAGAGCCAGAACAGATGTAAACTTCAGAGGTCCCTCCCCTGGTGACCTGATTCTGCCAGCTAGACCCCATCTCCTAAAGGTCCTGAAAACAGTGCCACAAGCTGAGAACCAGAAACCCATGGAGGAAAATAAGATTCCAGCCATATCATTCAACCCTCAACCCAGAGATTCAGGGTCATTGTATTATGCAAAATGCCTTTTTCAAGATCAAGACTCCCCAGAATCTAAATGGCTCTAATGCCGTTCAAGAGTCTGAGTCCAGATGCCGTCTCACAACTGTGAGTCTCTGTAAAATGAAAGAGAAATTAGCATGTCACAAAGTAAACACTGTCATTTCAAAAGTGAGGAGGACAGAAAGCCCCAAGCCCCACAGGGCCAATGATAAATACCACAGCCTTTATCTAGCATCTAGGGCACATTGTGGCAATATCAGAGTTGCAATATGTTCCGATAAGTTCCTCTTCCCAATCATAACCTTGTTTTTGTATAGCGTGCATGGCCTCTCTTGAACTAGCTCTACCCCGCGCCTGCAGGCTTCCTTGACAGACATCCAATGTTCCTGGCAACTCTGATATTGTAGTATCCCCATTGCGGCTTAGGCTTCATCTTCACGGCTTCACACAGCAGCTTCTAGAACCATGGACTAGAATCTTCTTAGCCCAGTTGGCTGAATCAGGGAAGCACTTCCTCAGGCAGTCCCTTACCAGCAGGGGACCACACTGGCTTTCTCCTTTATAGGAAGTCTTCCCAGTGAGTCCTCAGACACCTGTGAGCAGCAGAGTCTCTCCTTTCAGCCACCTCTCCTGTAGTTTCAGTGCAAAGTGTATGCCTTCTTTTCACATAAAAGTGCTTTATTTGCGCCTTGAGAATTTTATCCATGCTTACAATGTTTTTTTTAATCACATCTACTTCCCTCCAACTCCCTTCAGACCAACCCAGCATGCCCGTCTCCCAACTTCATGCCCTCGTCTTTGTTTCTATAGTAACTCACAGAGTCTGATTAGCGCTCCCTGGATGCAAATGGGTATGGGGCCATCTACTAAAGAACAGGCAACCTGCCTGCGGCCACACCCCCAAGGAAAAAATGACTCTCTCCCTCCCACAAGTTCTATCGTCTGCCAGTAGCTCCTCAGACAAAGGCGGGTCCTCACACGCCCCCTTCTCGATCCATGAGAATTCTGACTGGTTTGACCTTGTGCAGGTCTGGTGCAGGTACCAATGGCTTCTGTGCGTTCATGAGTTCAGCGGCCACGCCATGCCCAGGAGACGGCAACTACGGCGCTTCTCCCCATCCTGCAGCTCTTATGGTCTTTCTGCTCGTTCTTCCATAATTCTCCCTGAGCCTTGGGAAGTTGAGACAGAAATGTCATTTGGGGCTTGGAACCCTGAATTCTTATTCTTGGCACTTTGGCCAGTTATGAATCTCTGCAGTAACTACTGCCCACTGGAGGCGGTGGTGCACAAATAAATAAATAAATAAATAAATAAATAAATAAATAAATAAATAAAACTTCTGCAACCAAAGTAAAGACATAAATACTTAGAAGGCAGTTTTGACAGCATGATCCAATAGTAGGTTCTCCCCTAGGACTCATGGCATCCTCAGTCAGGGTCTTTTGACCAACTTTGCAGTACTGAGAGTGCTTTACAGTCGTAGATGTGTGTGTGGCCCAGGGGTGGAGCTTTTATCTGTAGATCAAGAGGTCCCTGATTCAAATCCAGGTGCCCTCTCTTTGCATATAGTTTTTCTCTTCTTTAAAAAAATGCCTGTTAATCCCAGCACTCGGGAAGCAGAGGCAGGCAGATCTCTGTGAGTTTGAGGCCAGCCTGGTCTACAGAGCGAGTTCTAGGACAGCCTCCAAAACAAATACAGAGAAACCCTTTCTCAAAAAAAAAAAAAACAAAACAAAAAAGATGCCTGAATTTCAACTCTTCCATCTTAGTAGATGCCAGGATAAACATCATGGCCTTCTTAGAACCAGCAAATGGTGGTGGTAATTACGATTCTCTTGTGCTCATTGCTTTTCTCATAACTGTGACAAAATACCCGACAGGAGCAGCCTAAGCAAGGAAAGACTTATTTGGGCGCATGGTTGCCGTCCACCACACTAAAGAAGGCATGGTGGGGGTCATGGCAGCAGAAGCATCAGGGAAGACCAGGACATGGAAAGAAGGGATTTGGAGACAGAGTCAGATGATAACCTTCAGGCCACCAACCAGCTAGTGGCCTGTGACTGACAGCTTGAAACTATGTATCGAGAGTCCCACAACCTCCCAGAACATTTCCGCCATCTGAGGACCAAGTGTTGAAAACTATGATGTATCCACCAAACCCTAACATTCTGCCCCTGCTCATGCCATGTAATGATGCAAAGGACATTCAGCCCAGCTTCAAAGAGTCCTTCTAATCTTAACAGACCCAACATTGTTCACACATCCAAAGTCTCTTCTGAGACCCAAGACGAACTCCCAGCTGTAAAATCAAATACAAGCTGTGTACTTCTATCAAACTGCAGCACACAGTAAGCGTTCCCGTTCCCAAAGGAAGAACAGGAGGACAATATGAACCAAAGCTGAGAGGTCAGATGTGTTGTCATTCTGTGTCTTCTCTGAGCACGCACAGATCCTTTAGGGGTTTTGTCTGGCCATGGAGCCAGAGCTTTGCCAGAAGAGTCTCTCAGCCCTAGCTCAGGGTCTATATACATCATGCTCTTAAAACTCCCTCACAGCCACATGTGGTGATGTCCTCTTAGGAGGAGCCAGTGGCCTGGTGTAGAGCCTGTAGCCTTTCTAGCCAAATACTTACCCCAGTGTTGAGCAGGTCTGTGGGGACCTTGCTAAGGCCACTCGCTTGGCCACAGATGAGAGAAGAAGGCCATGAAGGAGCAGAGGAATTAAAAAATGCAAAATTCGACCAGGTGGTGGTGGCACACGCCTTTAATTCAAGTACTCAGGAGGCAGAGGCAGGCAGATCTCTGTGAGTTCAAGACTAGAATAAATAATTCTTTCAGGACACACAGGGAAAGACAGACAGACAGACACACACACACACACACACACACAAGCATACTTCACATATAACATGAAATTCAAACTTAAAACACCCCTGTTTGCCTGGTGTACAAGAGCTAGTTCCAGTACAGCCTCCAAAGCCACAGGGAAGCCCGGTCTCGAAAAACAGAACAGCAACAACAAAACCCAAAGCTCCATTCACTGGTTCTGGATGGCAAGTGTGGGAATCCCAGTTGGTATTAAGGGAGAGAAACATTAGATCATATAAAGGAGGCTTTGGGGAAATCCTCTCAAAGATCAGAGAAGGTGGAACTTGCAGTCATAAGAGAGAAGTCCACCAGAGACCAAAGGGAGTCTAAGATGAGATGGAGATCACAATACTTAGTCTTGGAATGAGGGAGGACTACCTGGTTATTAGTGCTAATCACAAGCTATGTTGGAGTGGGGGTATAGCTCAGGGGTAGAGCATTTGACTGCAGATCAAGAGGTCCCTGGTTCAAATCCAGGTACCCCCTAATGTTATGGCTTTTTAACCACCTGAATCAGCTACGGTCCCCCAACACTTACGGTTCTAATGCAGACCAGCTTGTTCCCTGAGTCAGATCTTGATGTTCTTATGTGACTATCCAAAAAACAGAACCTCTTACTGAATACCCAACATTTCTGGTCCTACACACACCAGTGCCAAGATAATCCTGTCTATCATGATGAGTAACCACATCTAGGAGGCCTTGCAAACCATCAGGACCTCTGTTACACAAGTTTGAACGTGACCTTGGATTTTGCAGCAGAGATGCTGTGAGACCTCCAGTTATGCCTTGTGGGGAAAGATGCATAACTGGAGGTCTCACAGCCTCATCATCTTCTTAGCTGAGAAACCCCTTTGGATCTGCACTTGGATCCTAGGACAACCCAATCCCTGTTCTTTCAAGTGTACTAACCCACTGATAAGAGGCCTCCTGAGGCCACGAGATTGGCCACTACGTTTGGCATCAGGCTCCCCACAAGCTAGGGAAGACCAGTGCCAAGAATTTGGCCTTGGAATTAAAAAAAAGCTAGAAGATGAATAACAGAGCAAAATTAAGCCAGGAGGTCTAAAAGGCAATAATGGGCAGGCAAGAGTCAAGGATGGCAGCAGCAGAGATCAGGCCATGCCAGTAAGAGATGATCCCATGTCTCCCACTGGACACAGGAAGAGAATGCACTTGGCAAGACATAAGAGGTCTTCCGTGTTCAACTGAGGGATCAGGAGGCAGCTGGCGACCAGAAGAGGAGTGGTTTGCATGCAGAGGGTAGGCCACAATATGGGCCTAACCACTGATAGGCAGAACAATGTGGGGCCTAACCACTGGTGGCAGAACTCCTAAGGGTTGCAGGGGAAAGTCCAGAGTGGTTAAATAGCACCAACGATAGAAATTGCTTGAATGAGCTCCAGCCTGATGTAAGAGCATTTAACTGTGGGTCGGGAGGTTCGTGATACAAGTCCTGTGTTTGTGTCTGTGTCAGTCTGTCTGTCTGTCTCCTTTGGGATCTCTCTGTCCTCCTCTGGAGCATAACGAAACTAGTACAAACTAAACTGGGAGTCTTTGAAACCATTTCTTAATAAGACCTAGCTCATCAAGCCTTTAGACACTGAATAGCAGGTGTAACCAACAGGTTTTATTGTGACTCCAGGCTGGGTTCCTAGAGGGAGCCCAGGTTGGGATGCATTCCCAACCCTATTTTTTAATAGGGTGAGTCTGTTTAGACTTGTCTCATAATCATGACCTTTTTTTCAAGCCTACACTGTAGGGCATCAAACAAACTTGGAGGTTCCCAATTCCCACAGGGATCATGGGAGGATCTTGTCTAAAAGAATCAGTCCTTGACCTACTCAGGTACAGGACCTGCAAATCTTTATTTCTGTGCAGGCACACCCTCTGTCATCAGCATCTCTCTCATTTGGAACTCTGATGGATGGCCCAGCTGGAGAGCCAGACCTCATATTCATCTGCAAGTCTTCAATGAACCATTTCCCATGAAGTCCGTCACTGTGGAGTGGTGCATACAGAGGGTGCCAGGCATTAGCAGAATCCTTATGTTGTCACTAGACAGTGAGATGAGCTTTTTTTCATTTTTTTATTTAAAATAGAAACAAATTTGCTTCACATGTCAATCCCAGCACCCTCTCCCTCCCCTCCTCCCCTGCCTCCCACCAGGCCTCCCAACCCTTCCAGTCCCCACTCTGATCTCCAGGGAGGGTGAGGCCCTCCATGGGGGATCTCCAAAGTCTGTCATTTTGAGATGAGCTTTTAAGGACAGATCAAGACTCCAATCCAGGTCTTCTTGCTCCTACTCATTGATGTGACCCTGGTTTTCTTTTCTTGCCTATGATTCTTAGCTTGTTAGCATATAGGGCAGAGAGAAAGAGGCCTGGAAGTTCAGATCAGTCCTATAAGAAGCCCTAGGTGACTTCCATCACCATCTCACCCTGGGATTTTGTCCTAGAGAGCTTCCTAGAACCCAGGTCTGGGTAGATAGAGTAAGACATAAGTGCATGTCACCAGTAAATTTGCAGGAAAGGAGCTCCAGACTTGGGACACAGAGTCAAGGTCCAGAGCCTCTGACCTACAGCCTGGTATGGTGGGATCAGAAACTTGAGAGCCACTCCATCACCAAGAATATGATGCTCCAGCCCAGGAGGCAGGAGAAGATATGTCCAGATTCATCTGCAAGTCTCCAACTTCATTCTGGGAACTTTTCAACAACCCCAGAAATTCTTGGAACAGAGTAGAACCTGAAGGCTAGAGGAAGCAAGGATTCCTGTCTTAAAAAACTCTAACATGTGTAGCCAAGTCACCTGAGTGATATCAACTGTGCTTGCACTATGGATTGGAGTTTGATGGGCTTCATCATTCTCTTCCAGGTGTCCTGGTCTAAAAGGAAAACAATATAGAATGAAAAAAAGGCAGGGGGCACCTGGATTTGAACCAGGGACCTCTTGATCTGCAGTCAAATGCTCTACCCCTGAGCTATACCCCCACTTGCATATAATCTCTAATTAGTACCTCTTCAACCATGACATGGCACCCAGCCCACCTACAGGTTTATAAGCCGCTGTGGCCTCTTTGTGTTTTAGAAACTAGCAATTGTTCTTTACAACAGATCGCCTTCCCTTTTCTCCAACCTCAGCCTGTCCCTCTCAGCTCCCCCATCCCTCAGGGTGTCACAAAGGCACCAATCTGGACCTTGAAAGGACACATCACTCTCAGAGTCCTCTAAGCCACACACTGACCAAGACAAGAGCAGCTCACCCTGGGTCTTCAACTAACCTGACACTGAGTGCTGGAAGAACCTTTTCCACACTCCAAGGCCTCAGGAAGGTCATTCATTCACCCAACAAACACGGAGCCTGATAGGTGTCAGTCCCTGTCTATGTTGTGGACACGGGGACAAGTGAGACATTTCCTTCTCTTGAGACAGCGTTTCCAGGTAAATGACTGAAGAAGGGTTTGAGGACGTTAAGCAGAAAGGCTCACTCCACTGCTGGCTGGCAGGGAGATTATGTAGAGCCATTAATAATGATTAAGATCTGAGTTGCCCCAGTGCTTTCATAGAGCCACATTGCAATCCCTGAAAAGTCCCATTCTTTCTTAACCGCTGACCTATTTCCAGTAAGGAAACCATGATGGTCAGGCAGCTGAGGATCAGTCTTTGCTCTCTGTTTCGGCTGTTTCTCACCTGCAGTCACTGGAGGTCAGGAAGTCCTAACAATACAGCCAGAAATTGCCATGTGTTTTAGCGTGCACAAGGAGCAGGCCATGAATTGTGACGTTTCGGGGTTCCCTGTGCTGAGTCAGCAGGCACTGGCGGTGCTCTCTAGAAACTGCATAGTGGTCTAGGGGAACTGAGGGCTAGGGTCACTCACCTGATTCTGGAAGATCTGGGATTCTCCATTCCATCCTACTGGAGCCTACCGGATTGTGGCGGCTTGAGTGAGAATTGCCCTAACGGGTTCATATGTGTGGATGCTCAGTCCCCAGTTCGTGGAACTTGTGGGAACACCAGACCTTGAGCAGAGACCCACTTCCCCTTCTGCCTGGGAGTAGGCAGCTGTAAGACAATGTTTACTAAAAACATGTTTACTAAAAAGGATACAATGCCCGGGGCAATAAGTTCCTGGAAAAGGCCTTCCCACGGAAACCGCCCTGACCTCGACCTTGTCCAAAGACTAACCGCACCTTCAAACCCACACACATCCACCTCTGGTGTCAGAGCAGAACCAGCCAGGGTAGAGGAGAGAGCAGAAGCTTCTCTGGTGGGAACTTTCTTAGGAAGTTTTCTTGAACCTTTTTGGAGCCTGTTTAAAGTTTTCTTTATATCGTTGAACGAGTCTCTGTGTTGTCAATCCCTGACACCCTCCGCACGTTCTCGGACACAGGCCGAGAAGCAGACGTGACAGAACTGTTTGGGAAAGATTAGGAGGTATGGTCTTACTGAAGTGCCTTTGTTGGGGAGGTGTGTCACTGGGGATAGACTTTGGTTTCAAAAGCCCACACCATGCCCAGTCCCCCTTCCCCTCTCTGCCTTCAACTTATAGATGAGATACAAGCTTCTAAATGACTGTTCCAGTGTCAGGCAGGCCACTATTCTCCTTACCATGATGGTCATAGTCTCATCCTCTCTGAAACTGAAAGCAAGCCCCTAATTGAATGCTTCCTTTTAGTAATTGCTATGTCGTGTGTCTCTTAAGAGCAATAGAGCAGTAACTAACGCATGGATCTTCATTATCTTTGGGCTCAGTGAGGCCAGACGTCCAGCCTCAGTTTACGTACTTCCCAGAGAATCTTTCTTGTTACCAAACTTGGCTCCAGTGGCAGTACTTTGTTTAAATAAGAGCCTTTCTTCGGTTCATGGTAACATGGAAGGCCATCAATGGCAAGATGACAAAGGCCTCAAGATGAGGCAGGAAATAAGCAGGACCTAAGGAATCATGGTACCAGGTCTTCAGCCAGCCTTCTTGAGTGAGAATGATGCAGTGAACACTACCCTCAGTGTCTGGTCTGGGATGTTTCCAAATCTGCCCTCCTCTCCATGTACTTACTCAGCACTCACAGCGTCATTTCAAGGCACATCACTGATGAGCTTGTTATTATCTGTTGTGCCGAGTAACTCATGCTGCCAGCTGTGAGTTCATGATGCCCAGATGTTTGGTCAAACACTGATGAAGGTGATGCTGTGGGCGCATCCTTGGTTGGCACCCAAACTTCAGTCAGTAGACTTTAAGCAGAGCCCATTAGCTCCTATAAGGTGGGTGGGCCTCCCATGTCAGTTAGAGGCCTGGGAGGAAAGAGTGGTGTCCCAAAAGAAGAAAGAAAAAGACCTCAAGACCGCAGCATGTCACCTCTTCCAAGTCTCTATCCTGTATGCGGCCCTGCAGAAATCAGACTTCCCTACCCCAAAACTGTGCAGGCGTTTCTTAGAATGTCTCTATATGACCATGCAAAACACAAATTCACACACACACTCTGTCAATTCTGTTTTCTCTGGGCAGCCACCACCAATGTGCACAATTCAAGCATCTGCCTCTGTTGTCTTCCTTATCCAGAAGCAGGACCCTGCCTCCACCAGAACTGAGCCAATGAAAACTAGCATCAACCATGCAAGAATGTTTGTGGAAGAAAAAAAAAACACAGGGGGCACCCGGATTTGAACCGGGGACCTCTTGATCTGCAGTCAAATGCTCTACCCCTGAGCTATACCCCCACCTGCCTGTATATGTCTAATAAAGAGTTTAAACCTGTATGACCACTCCCTGACTGTCACCGTCTGGTATGCATACTTACCAGTGCTCTGCCATCATCTGCTTCCTCTTAGGATGCCCAGCCCTGAGATGTCTCTGTACACCTCACTACCACTTATTCCTGTCAGTCACCATCCTTCCCTAGCTCCCAGTTAAACACAGGCATTAAGTCCTGGAGGTCTGCACTAGAGATCTTTCAGACTCACTTCAAAAATCCAGATGCAGAAGTCTGGCCGCTCATCTGACGCCTGGAAACAAACCTAGACAGAACTAGAGAAAAGCAAACGCCTTTGCTCCTGCCCAAGAACTGCTAAACCAGACTCTCTGGGAAGGAGACCAAAGGATGACCTCTATCTCAAGACAAGCTCATGGGATGGCTCCGGCTCACCGACAGTTTGCAGCTAGTGATTTAATCTGCTCCCTTCCTCCCATTGTATAGATGTGGGGGAAACGGCGGTGGTTAAAGTCATGCCCATAAGCAGAGTCCACATTTGTGGTAAAGAGCTTCTGTATCAAACAGCCCAGGTCAGAGGATCCCTGCCACCCCCCACACTTTCTCTCCTCTTCCTCTCGTATTTCCCATTCTTGGGAGGCTTCGGATGCTTTCCTCTGAGTAACACGCCCCCATTTCCACTGTTGGGACTCACATCACTCTGCTTTGTCAAGCACAAGGGTTCACATGATTGCGAGGTTTCCTCACTTTTAGTGAGATAATCACAAGGATTGACCTCCTTAGATGGGCCTCTGTTTAACCTTGAGCTTACACTGTCCTTCCCATAGGCCCATCCCAGGACTTGTGTTTTGGGGTATCCACAGAGAAGACCACTTGGACATCAGTTTAAGCCGATAGAAAGGTTTATTAGCTACACTGGGTGTTCAAGATCCCAGTGTAGCCCCAAGCCTTTCTCAGGGTGAGATTTTCAGCACAAAAACCATTGACATACTTCATAGAACAAGAAAAGTTAACCAGAATCAGAACTACAGAAGTCAAAAGGTAAGATCAGTACATTCAGAGACTTTCCCAGAACTATGGGTTTTGATAAAGTTTTTGTTTTCATTTTGGTTATTGGTGCTGTCTACATGCTGAGTTTTATGGCCTGAATGGCACTTCCATCATTGAGTCAGTTGTGCTAAGGTCTGCGGGCCTGTCACTTTTGTAAAAATCATTCCTGGCCGGCACCCTGTGTCCCTTGTGAAGCCTCAGTTTGGAGAACTGCTATTCAGACCTAAAGCCTTGCTCCCTCCTTCATTACTGGAGTCTTGTTATCTACTTTAACCCACTCTTTCTACTGTTCTCTGGCTACACAGTACTGTTCTTAGGAATTCGTTGTCTGTTTCTATTCCTGACTCCTCTCCATGCTCTCTCCTCACTTTCGAATGTACTATAACAATCCTTTTCATTCTTACACTACAGAAATTGCCAACCAACTCCAACTGATTAGACACGTGCCGTTGTTTGAATGAGACGGGTTCCCATATGTTGGGGAAGTCCTGTGCATTTGTCAATAAAGCACTGTTGAGCCAATAGGAATCTAGATAGGTGGGACTAGGAGTCCAGGAGGACTCTGGGAAGGAGAAACACAGGAGAGTCAACACGTAACGCCATGGGGTAGGAAGCCCGGAACTATTCTCCGGTAAGAGACATACTTAGATTAACAATTATGGGGTAATTCCTTAAGTCAGAGCTAGCCAGTAAGAAACAAGCAAGGCCAACAGCTTCATAATTAATATAGCCTCCTGTGTGTTTATTTGGGACTGATGCGGCTCTAGAACCAGGCTGGCGGGAAGGCTCCTCTCAAGGAAAAAGCCTCCCTTTACACCCATAGGCTCATATCTTTGTGTGCTTAGCCCACAGCGGATGAACTGTTTGGAAAGATTAGGAGGTGTGACCCTGTTGGAGGAAGTGTGTCACACCAGGCCCAGACCTCACCTCCCCCTCCTCTGCCTGCTGGCCAGGATGTAGCTTTCAGCTACTTCTCCAGCACTATACATGCCTGTGAGCTGCCGTGCTCCCTGCCATGATGATAATGGACTAACCAAACCCCTGAAGCTATAAGCAAGCCCCCAATTACAGTCTTGATTTTTGTAAGGACTATCTTGGTCGCGGTGTCTCTTCACAGCAATAGGACAGTGACTGAGGCTATTTGCAACCATGAGTTTGTTTTTCTATTCCTCAGTGGCTCCTCGTACGTCTGAAAGTCTCATTTATACCCTGTGTATGTATTCTGTTAGTTCAACTAAAGTCTCCTCCTACACCTAGTCAGTCCCTGAGGCACCCAGTTTGGTGCCTGGTGTGGGAATCACGGCTGAGGTAGCCAGCACCACCATGCTCACAGTTTAGCACCATGGGAACCAATCAGTTGATGCGGGCTGCTATTAGAAGTCTCTGCCTTAAGTCATTAAGCCTTCCTTTGTTTTGTTTCACTCCGTGATCTGGGCTTGGGTTCTTTCACTCCGTGATCTGGGCTTGGGTTCTACTTCTTGTATGTTCATTTTGGGTCCCTTTCAAACAAAAGGCGGCAGCTTGATGTAGTGGTTTGGGTCAGAAATATCCCTCCAACGGTCTCGGTATTTGAACACTTCATGGTGTTCGTTTGGGGAGGTTCGTTTGGAGGGGTGGCACTGTTTGGGGAGGTTTAGGTAGTGCAGCAGCACCGGAGGAAAAGCCTCCTGCCGTTTCCAGTGCTTGTGGCTGGTAGGACAGCTTCCCGCTCCAGCCGCCATGCCCGCCCCCTTGCTGTCGCGTTTCCCCACCAGGACAGTCTCTTCCTCCAAACCCATAACCCAGAATAAACTCTTTCCCAGATGCCGGCTTTGGCCATAGTGTTTTCTCATAGCAACAGAGAAATAACCGACACACTTGGTGAACACGGGAGATCACACAGAGATATTGATTGGTTAAGACCGAAGTTGTCCCAGTGCCCTCCTCAATTAATACCTCCACTCCTGAATTGTGTTCTTTCTTAGCCATCGGTCTGTTTTAGGCAAGAAAACCGTGGAAGCCAAAGATGCACCAGGTGCGGAAGCCTGGCGATCCCAGGGTCAGCCTTTTTCTCTCCTCCTTCTCAGATGTTTCGCTAGTTCAAGCACCCTGGGCTATCAGGAACTGTTAGCAGGAATGTGAGGAGTTTATGGCACGGCAAGGAAGCGTGAGAACCCCCAACAACTGGACTCTGAGAGGAGCCACTGGCCAGACGTCAATCAGCCAAATCAAAAAGTCACTAGAGCTGGGCAGCGGTGGTGTATTCCTTTAATCCCGGCACTGAGGAGGCAGAGACAGGCGGATCTCTGAGTTCCAGGTCAGCCTGGTCTACAGAATGAGTTCCAGAACAAGCCAGGGCTACACAGAGAAACGCTGTCGCAAAAAAACAAAACAAAACAAAGACAAAAAGAAGCCACCACTGGATCTTCATTCACAGTGGATACTGGGCCTCAGCCTCCAGCCCCCTGGTATTGCCGGACCTATATCACTTCAGGGTTATTCTCACCTGTCTGTGTGATTTACTCAGTACTCACAGGCCCATTCAAGAGCATGGCCAAGACTAAGATGTTATCTTTTGTGTCCAATATTTTTATGTGACCTCTTGGTGGGGTCATGTGCACAGAGGTTTAGTCAACCACATCCATTGTTAGCTGTGAAGGCACATTTTGGTGATGAGCTGTGTTTCCATCAGCAAAACCAACAACCCTCCATGACGTGAGTGGGTCTCCTGCACCATTTCTAAACTCAGAAGAAAGACTGGTGTCCCCATGGCAGAAGGAGTTTGGCTTGCAATTATATATAACTCCGCCTCCTGTGTCACCTCTTCCTGGTATCCATCCTGCAGACATCAGAGTTAAGAAGTCTGAAACAGGGCTAAAGAAATGGCTCAGTGGTTAAGAGTGCTTGGCTGGCCAGGCGGTGGTGGTGTACGTCTTTAATCCCAGCACTCAGGAGGCAGAGGCAGGCAAATCTCTGTGAGTTCGAGGCCAGGCTGGACCGACAGTCTCCAAAACAATACAGAGAAACCCTGTCTCGTAAAACCAAAAAAAAAAAAAGTGCTTGGCTGCTCTTTCAGAGGACCCAGGTTCAGTCCCCAGCACCCATGTGGCAGCTGACAATGGCCTGGAATTTCAGAGTCAGGGGATCCGGTGCTCTCTTCTGGTCTCTGTGGGCACCGGATGTTTGTGGTGCACAGATATACATATAGACAAAATACCTACGTAATAAGACTCTCTAAAAGTCTTCAAATAAAAAAAGAAAATGGCCACTCCTTCAAATCTCTGTCTTTATAAACACACTGCACAGCCTGCCCTATTCTCTGTGGACATCTCTGTGGCTAACATTCCTCCATCTACAAATCAGTCATTACCGATCCTTAAATCAGATGCTCCTAAAATCAGAATGCATGACTCCTCCAGGACCTAACCAAAGAACTGGTCTTTAGCCTTAAGGACAGAGCTCAGGCTAGAAGAAGTTAAAGAGGATGAATTTCTAATAAAAGCCCAACCTTGCACTCCTCTCTCTGTCTTAGAGGACAAGTCAGTGTAGGAAAACCAGACTTGTGCACATTGAGGGAAAAAGGAGGGGCCCCTGGATTTGAATCAGGAACCTCTTGATCTGTAGTCAAATGCTCTACTCCTTAGCTAGGCCCCCCCTTAAGTATAACTATTCATTAGCACCTTTTCATCCATGACACCATACCAAAACTAGCTGTGCACCCTGCATGTTCTCAGCACTGGCAAGCTCTCTGCACTACAGTTGGTCCTCTCTACCCCCTTAAAGCCTCTGTTTTGAGGTGTGGTGAAGGGAAGTGTGCCCAGCATTTCCTCTGAGTCCACACATGGTAGTCAGTGCAGGAGCTGCTGGTTTGGGGCTTCTGTGAACCACACATGCAGCCCAACACAGGAAGTATGGAGAGCTTCCTCCATATTAGTCTCTCTCCCTCGTTCATTCACTTGAACAAACACTCATGGAACTTATTAGGTATTGGTCTGTCATCCATGTTGAGTACATCAAGACAAGTAGGTTCTCGTTATTCAGAATTCAAATAAGAGACACGTCTATGAACCAATGTATATCCACAGAAGTGGCGGGAGCCTACTATGCAAAGGCCCCTGGGAGGGAAGAGTGTGAAAAGCATCTTGGGAGTCAGGTAAAGCTTCAAAGAAATGAGAAGGAAAACTGGCAAGAGGGAGTAATGGGTTCCTCTATCCCATAGGCCTCCTGTGAGATGGATTTCCTGCAGTGAGTGAGTCTTTGCCATAGTTTGAGTGACAGTGACCTGCATGTGCCTCATGGCCAACCCTCTGTTGGCCCCTTTCAGAGATAAGGATATAGACTTGACCTGAACAGAACCCCAAGCAAGAGAGAAAAACACTACAGTATGTACCTGGGGCACCATTGTGAGGAAAGGGCCAGTGAGTGACAATGGTCTTTGTATGACTCCATGTTAATGGATACTTCAGTTTTGAATCTCTTGCATCTAAAAGAGATTCTAGCAAGGGGGCACCCGGATTTGAACCAGGGACCTCTTGATATGCAGTCAAATGCTCTACCCCTGAGCTATGCCCCCACCTCTTTGTATAAGCATCTAATAAGCAATATAAACCTTCATGGACAACGCCTGGATGTCACAATCCTGGCATGTGCACTTGCCAGTGTTTTGCCATCATAGCTCCCTTTTTTGAGGTCCATGCATGAGTCACCGCTGCATACCTAACTGCTGTCACCACTTGACTCTGCTGCCCATAGTTCCCAATTCCTGGAGGTCTGCATTTGAAACATCCTTAGACTCACCAGGGTCAGGCTCAAAGGGTTTGCTTTGGATGTGGCAAATATGGGTAGGGCTGGGCAGAACTAATAGTCTAGGGCTGGGCAGAACTAATAGTCTAGGTCTCTACCCGAGAACCCTAAATCAGAGTGTGTGGACAAGGGTCCTGTGGGTAGACCAAACAAGCTCAATAGATGACTCTTACTTCTTGACAGGTTAAAGACATTGACTTAATGCGCTCCTTTCCCCAGTATAGACACAGAGGGGAGGTGGTGATGGTTAAGATCGTGTCCAAACAAAGTATACCCAATTCACGACCAAATCATAAGCAGGGTCTGTTTCAAGGGCCTCTGTACCAGTCACCCAGGACAAGAAAATGACTTGGTCACCTCTCTTCTGGCCCTCTTACTTTTTTGAATTTTGACTCCTTCAGTGTTTCATACAGAATATTCCCTGAAGGAAGGGTCCAACCATCAAGAAAGTGATGAGGTGGGAGTCAGAGATATCCGTGGCCCCAGGAGTGCGACACAGGATGGCAGTTAATATTACGTGGTAAGTGTGGAAATCAGGGCCAGCAGGTGACAGAAGCTTAAACCCGGAATAGCTTCATACGCAGGCAATTGAGGTATGCCTTTGTACCTCTGAGGACTTTCCTAATTACCACACAGTATCTTCATTAGATGGAATGTGGTTAATTACCCAAGGATGACACATACCCCGCAATTCCTCCTCATTCTTAGTGCATTAGCGGGAAGGGACTGACCTCCTTCAGACCTCCTTCTAACATACCCTATCCCTCCCCATAGGCCTAGCCAAGGGCTTTCAGACATCTTAAGGTCAGAACCCCACTGTGATGCCTCAGTGCTCAGAGCTGGAGTCTTGTATAGCACCCGGTGATAAGGTTCTCTCTGCCTCACTCTTACCCTCTGGGACTTCCAACTTCTTTGGGATTTGTCTTCCATTTGCCACTCTCTGCTTTCCTCCTAAATTTCTTCTTTTCTAGTCTGGGCTTACCAGAGAGGTTTCCACTACACACTGGCTGCAACCATCAGCTCAGACAGCTGGAGGAGCAGGGGCCAAGCAGACTGGCTGGCTATTGGTGTACCCAGAGTTCAGACCTCAGAGTGCACCGAATGGGGCCTTCCTTCGGGAACTCCTCTTTTGGGCCCCTACCTGAAAACCATCATCACAAAAGGCCAGAGATCCCAAAGATGCCCGAAAGGACCATTGTCCTGGGGTCAAGGGTCTATGGAGGATGACGGGGGAGCTAAAACCCTAATCGGCCTATGGTTTTCTAGAGACGATGAGGAAATGAGTGTTTTCTTCCTGAGTGATGACTAACTTAATTGTGCTGACTAGCTGGGAAATGCGGTTCTGGTATAAATGCTCTGTCTGCTCTGAACCCCTCATTTGTGACTTGAGGGCCGAGGGTGTAAAATGTTAGGCTGTCTCTGCATCTGCATCACTGGCTGATAGCGAGTCAGGGGCACCTGTGTGGGCAGAAGTGATGTGGGGACAAGGAATAAGTTTGCCCTCTACTCTGGCTTCCGACCCTTTGTGGGAATCATTTCTGCTCACACCATTGGCATCCTCAAAATGTGGAGAGACGCTTCCCATGCTGGAGGCAAAAAGAGAACAATGAAAAACCACGAAAGAACTGCACACGAGAGAGAGAGAGAGAGAGAGAGAGAGAGAGAGAGAGAGAGAGAGAGAGAGAGAGAGAGAGAGAGAGAGAGAGCACTGGATGGGCCTGAAGGGCTAGGGGGGAGTCACTCACAGTTGCAGAGCCATGGGGAGGACGGTAGGGCATCCTGACCACTGCTGGGCTCCTGTTCCTGCTCATCTCAGACAGAGAGGACATGCAGACCAAAGAAACGAGTCCCTCAGGTGCCGCTGACTTCACAACCAGCTTTCTTCAGGTTACTTACAGGGCATGGGCCATCTTCACCAAGAGTCACCCCAGCCTGGCTGACTGCTCATGAGATCTGCATTCCTGGAACCCTGTGTGCACCCTGCAGGCAGCTGCACCACTGAAGACCCCCCCTCCTATAGCGCCTCTGGGAGGGACTGTGGGTCTTGTGGCTTTCGTGAGCCTTGTAAGGCTACCCCCTTCCTCCTCCAGAGGAAGCAGCTACACACCTAATTACCCTCTCTTCCATCCTTGTAGAAAGATTCAGCACTCAGGGAAATCTGCTCCTAGCACCATGCTCCTTGAGCAAAAAAATAGGTGTATCTAGGGAGTCTACCAAGTGCTTACTCAGAAACAGCCAGGGTTGGGATGGGCGTGCATCAGTTCTAAGCTTGCTTCAGGGAGTTGAGTCTCTACATGATGTGCTTGTTAGCACTACCTCGGCGGTGCTGGGTTGCTCAGTTGGCCTGGGTTCTGTCCTCATGTTCATGTTGCCATTTGTAATCCGTCAGCATCCATGTCTAAATCCAGCCTCACATCCCTCGGTCACGGAAGATGGGTAGGCTTGAGAATCACTGTTCAGCACAATGCCATCTGGCATGGAACACTGTGTTAAGTCTCAGTGAAAGTCGCCTGTCACTTAACATGATGGAAGTTACAGTGGTCACTGGGAGGGAACTGGGATGCCTCCCCAACCGGTGTGAAGATTCCCATTACCCCAAGTGCAGCTAATGAGAGGGATCAGTCAGGCTGCATAACCTCCACTTCAGCGCATCCCCCCCAACACAACCTCTAAGACCAGCTAGTTAAGAGCTTTAAAGAAAACATTGTTTATTTAAGTTAGAGACAAGCTTGTTTCACATGTCAATCCCAGATCCCTCTCCCTCCCCTCCCCCCCCTCTCCACCAGGTCCCCCAGTCCCCCACCCAATCTCCACTCCCATCTCCAGTGAGGGCGAGGCCCTCCATGGTGGATCTCCAGCGATTGTCATTTCATCCAGGGTAGTTAAGAGCTTTTTTTTTTTTTTTTTTTTTTTTTTTTGGTTTTTCGAGACAGGGTTTCTCTGTGGCTTTGGAGGCTGTCCTGGAACTCACTTTGTAGACCAGGCTGGCCTCGAACACACAGAGATCCGCCTGCCTCTGAAAATACACATTGGCCGGGCAGTGGTGGCGCACGCCTTTAATCCCAGCACTCGGGAGGCAGAGGCAGGCGGATCTCTTTGAGTTCGAGGCCGGGCTGGACTGATAGCCTCCAAAACAATACAGAGAAACCCTGTCTCGTAAAAACCAAAAAAAAAAATACACATTAACAGGGCTTGAGAGACAGCTCAGCAGTTCAGAGCAATGGCTGCTCCTGCAGAGGACTCAGGTGTGGTTCCCAGTATCAACATGGCACCTCACAACCAGCTTGTACTCCAGTTTCAAGGTATTTGACAGCCCTTCTGGCCTCCACAGTAACCAGGCGCAGTCTCGATCCACAGAGAAATACGTGCAAACACTCACACACATGAAATAAAAACAAATAAATAAATCTTTTCAATACACACTACCTTTAGCAAAATGACTTGTGCCAGACTAGTGGCATCAACAGAGAAAACTAAAATAAGTCCTAAGAGTGATCATCAGAGGGACTACTAAGGAAAGCAAAGGACATTTGAGAGCTGGGAATATAGCCCAGGAGCAGTGCACTTGCCTAGCATGTGGAAGGCTCCAGGTTCAATCCTCAGCACCACATCCAGGGAAACTGGAGAATTTTAGGTGTGGAAACAGAGCAAGTGCCAGGAGAGGACCCTAGATTTGAACCAGTGGAGCTATAACCCTTTAATGATCAGGGTTTCTCCTCAGTTTATTCCACCTATTAGCCATCTTGGGTTGTGTTGTCGTGATGAATCTGAAACAGATGATGGAAAATGAGGGCGGGTGTACTTTGGTTCATATTTCAGAGGTTTCAGTCAATGGTCACTTGGCTCTATGTTGCCAGTGGTGAGTCAAAGAATAATGACAGAGAGGGTAGGGCAGAGTGGAGTTGTCAAACTCATGATATGGGGAAAAACAGAGACAGGAAGAGGTGGGGGCATATTAAGTATCTTTCCACGATCTGTCCCAATGATATACTTTCTCTGAGAGGCCCCACCATACACACACCAATAATGCATGAGAATATAACTCCATGGGGTCTATTAGTCGCTGATGGATTGAGTCACTTCCGCAAAGCCCATATTCAAACCTTGCTGTGTTTGGATTTAAACCCCAAACACACAAGCCTTTTGGGAAATACTCATATCCAAACAATAATAACCTGTGTCCCTACATCTAAGAATTCCTCGGGATACAGTAAATCTCCTTCATTGGTAGGTTGGGAAAACTGGCAACCAACCACCAGCTGCCTAGAGCCTCAGTTTCCAGCCGTGAATTCACAGCTACATTCCTGGGAGTTCTCTTACTTAACCCATCATCTCCTGTCTACCCCCATTCACACACAACATTCAACAAATGGATTTCTTCTCCTCCTTTCGGTCAGTACTTGATGGGTGTTGGGGGGACAGGTATGGGAAGCATGGTTGAGGTAGTCCACAGCAACACTGTCCAACCCTTCATTCCAAAGTTGAGTCCCATGCAGTAACAAGCATCATTTTCATTCTCATAGCCCAGCAGGGTGAACGCCCATCAGTGGGTGTAGGCTGCGCTTGCTCGGGTCTGCCTCAAGCTCTGGGTCCATCTGTGTTTTGTTTGTGTGTGTGTGTGTGTGTGTGTGTGTGTGTGTGTGTGTGTGTGTGTGTGTGTTTGTTTCTCTCTGTGACTTGGGCTCAGCCTGCTTCCTGTATGTTCATTCTGGGGTCCCTGGTGGAGGACAAACAGCTGGTGGGAAAAATACCTTTATGACAATGACAGAAATGCAAATGAGGGTGCCCAACCAGGTGTACAGGTATCAAGCCTCTTCTGTATCACACGCTGCCATCTCATGGTAAAAGCGAGTCACAGGTCAGAGCCCTAGCCAATGGCTGGGGAGCATGCCCTCCTCTCGTGGGAAGATCTGGAAGGAGGCCAGCTCTCTCAAAGCCTTGATTAATCAGAGTCCAGGACTATTTCAAGTCTATGAACTTAAAAGACAAAATTTCTGTCCCTCCTGGACCCCAAATACAGAGGGTATACTAAACACTTATGCTTAAAGATTGAACAACATGGAAGTGCACAAGGTCATAGACGCAGGTCACAGAAAATTAGCTGTAGGTAGAAGTAGTCACAGTGCCTACTAACTATTCCACAGAGTGTCTCCTCTTCTATATGACACTTTCAGTATGGCCCAGCCTTCCCCAAAACCACATAATGTAACAAATCACCTCCAAACTTGGAGACCCAGACCAATAGGTAAGCATCCTGGGATTCAAGATGTTCACTGATTGGCTCTGGCCATGCCACCCAAGTAGCTCCCGTCATTGTTCTGCATGACACTTGGCTCCACACTGAAAATCCACACTCTGTCTTCACAATTTCTGAGGAGGTTGTAGAAAAATACATGCTTTTTTTTTTTTACAACTGAGCAATCCCTTCAGCTGCTCCCACCTGTAGAATACTACTGGCTCGGAGGTCTTTTCACCTCTTGTATTCTTGATCCCTTTTGTCTTCACACTTCTGTAAATACAGCCCATGATGGTGGATCTTGATTGTCAGCTTGAAGGGATGGAGAAAACACTAAGACATTGAGGTTGACTAGAGGGTACTTCCGAGAATCCATTAGACCATGGTGGTTCTGATCTAAGGAAGGATTCACCCCTCCATGAACTCATCATAGTATGGAGTTAGTGGAAGGTGCTGAAACATAGGTGGTGGGACCAGGCTGTATGAAGAAGTGTGTAGTGGTCTTTCAGTGAACTTGTAATGGTGGCGACACACGCCCTTGGGCGTGGCCTCAGGCAGATGGAAGCAGAAAGAGGGAAGCTTGAGGTGTGGCTTTCCTTTGTGTGCTCTTTCTGGTGGGTCAGCCGATCCGGGAGGAAGGGCAGAGGAACGCTCCCACAGTTCTTTGCATTTTTCTGTGTAAGTGCTCCCCATTAAACGCCCATTTATCATTTATCTTGGGTCTAGTGAAGTCATTATATCCTCACCTTCAAAGAAGGTCACAGGGTGCGTCCTGGGCATTGCATCTTGCCCTGGCACCTTCCTGGATTCCTGTTCTCTGGTCGCTGCTGTATCAAGTGTTCTGCTCTGAGCTTACTTTCCACTCCTGCCATGATAGCTGAGACCCTTTGGATCATAAGCAGAATGAGGCTTCCTCCTTTAAGATGCTTTCCTAGGACATGTGGACACGACATCATAGAAGCCTCGTTAATACCAGCTCTCAGGAAACACCATGAGTTGCTTATGAATTTGGTTCCATTCCCAACAGTGATCACCCCAAATATGATATTTCCGGATATAGGCCTCAACTCAATTCCAGGAGCTCGAGTCTACTATTGTCTTTTAGATGTCAGCTGGGTACCTCCGGATGGCCTAGCCACAGTGGAGAATAGCTTCTAGTTTGTGTAACAAAAGACCTAGGCCCCATGCCCATCATGAGGGCTAGTGGGATGTGCCTGGGGACTAGTGGGATGTGCCTGAAGACTGGTAGGATGTGCCGGTACACTGAGGGCTTGTGTATGTGCATTCTAGGACCAACTCTAGCGTTAAAGGAAGTGTTTCCTAGTCAGCCCTATGTACATGACAATAGATGTTTACTGCCAGTACCCCCGATTTTGGAAAGCTATTTAAAAGGATATTTGAATAAGCCATGGTCTTTAGTATTAACTGAGAGCCCTTCTATGATAACATGATGTCTCTGTCTTGTCCTTAACGCCTCTGGGTAGCTAGGAATTCCCTGATCCACACTCCCCCACTCCAGAGTCAAACCCAAGGCTGTTCGGCTGGTTCTGGTCACAGCCCCAAAGATATCAGTCCAGAATAGATAGCCCCTGCAGCATAGGACTGATACAGGCCAG
Organism: Mesocricetus auratus; assembly: GCF_017639785.1. Classification (NCBI taxonomy): domain Eukaryota; kingdom Metazoa; phylum Chordata; class Mammalia; order Rodentia; family Cricetidae; genus Mesocricetus; species Mesocricetus auratus. Next base: position 651,053 of record NW_024429248.1, on the reverse strand, counting down.
ATCCCGGCACACCCCATTCCTCTTTGATACTGCTTTTCCCTGGTCAGTATTTGGACACGTCAAGTTCCTATGGGCCACACCCTTCATCTTCCCAGGAACATCTGTCCACTGACAGGATCTAGCAGATACCACCTTGGGGATGTCAGTGGTCTTGATAAATGGCTTTGAGCTACACAGTCGAGTTGGCGTCTTTCCCTGGGGTTGTGTCTAGAAGGCGCCAAGTTTCCATTGTTCTAAACTATGATAGAGTAATTTTGGGTGGATCAATTTTATTTTCCCCGCTATGCAATTTCTGAGTAATCCATACCTCCTTTGTATTCTGCATATAAAGCAAGGCAGTTCTCATCTGAGCTCAGATCTCTTTTGGGTTCCCTTGCCAAATGCAGCCGGCAGCAAGTAGCTCATGCACTGAGCCTTTTGCCCAACATCCCCTCCCCTGCTCTGCACCATCAAGGTCATTTTCTGCTTTCCAGGCTTTCACAGGCTGCTGTCTTCCTGCCCTCAATAGTAGCTTCCTCGCCATTCCTACAGCTGCTAGAGCAGATTGCTTGCCACGCACCGCTGCACAGAAAGCCATGTATTTTGGGTTCTGTCCTAGTGAGAACCCCCACCCCCATACACCCATCTCAGCATTTGGCAGTCTTACTCACAGTGGTGCTGCATAACAAATCTAGTGTCATACAATACACCCATCTGTCATGGTGCCCGTGAGTCTACGGTTAAAACGTGAATAGGGTGATCTAGAATGGGCTTTTTGTTAGTCAAGAATGGTGACATAGAAATGAATTTGTTCGGAAACAGAAAAAAAAATGAGAATCCAGGATACACAGGATCTGACAACCCGTGGCACACTCAGGTGAGCAGGAGGAAATGGGGTTACAGACGCTGTTTGAAACAAGGGTTGGTAATGAGGTGGTGCTTGCCCACAGTTGAACAGGTAGACCCCGGACAGTCATCCTCCCAGAAGCATTTCCCGTGCAAGGTTTCAGCGTGCTTTACGCAAGGTTGCGGATTCAGAGAACTATCGTCACGCTTCTCGTCACAGGTGTGTGTGTGTAGATCATAAAACTGGAAGAGTGACCTGTGAGGGGGAATAAAAGATCTTAGGGGAAGGGGTAAAAGGAGTAATGGGACACATCATAAGAAAGAAGGAGGAGGGAGTAATTTGGGAATGAAAGGGATCTCAGCAGGAAGGGGATGGAGGTGGGTGAGGGAATAAAAGGAGGACAAAGTGTACTGACAGACACGTGTGAAGACACCACCCTGTGGTGAAACCCAGAGCTCTGCACACTAGCCCAAAGCAGTGACTGAAAACAAGCTTCCCTGGGAGGCTGGAGCTTCGCCTGGATGCTTGTCCTTCTCATTTGGCCTTGCCTGGGTCTCGCACCCCTACAGAATTATTTACAAAGAGTTTTCTTTACAACTTTATACTCTGTCGTCATAGTGTAATTCTCCCTGCTCAACCACTGGCCTTCTATGGCCTGCTTGAATGAGTGATTCAACTCAGAAGCTTAGTGCACAGGATCTAGAAGTTTCTGGCTACCAAGAGAGGGAGAAAGTGTCACAAAACTCAAAGTGTGGACTCAGAGTGGTGAGGACTGCCACCAGTGTGACCGAGGGACAAAAATCAGGCTGACAAAGAGGGGTTAAGAATGACTCTGCTGCAACATGTCAATGTGAGTGGCCTGCGCTGCCACCTGAGGCCATGGTGGTTTCTTGGTCCGTGCTACCACTGAGGGCCTTGTCTGGGTCCATGATCCTACTTCAGCTGTGGTTTATGTTGACGTCCATGGCCTGTTTTACTACCAAAGACCATGCAGATGTCCTCGATCTGTGTTGCAGCCTGAAGCCGTGTTGATGTTCATGATCCAGGCTGCCTTCCAAAGCTTTGGTTAGGCCCATGGCTCAACTACGGCTAGGGGAGCTGTGTTCATGGTCTGTGCTGTCACCAGAAACCACGTGGAAGACCCTGATCGGTGTGCCTGCTGATTGTAAGAGCAAGGAAGCTTCTTTTGCAGTGAAGTCGATGACTGCAGATGCGTAGTTGAAAAGGAGGGACGTGGACGGCTTCTGTAACAACCCCTACCATCCCAACACCCCCCAAAGTAGCAGCCTAAGCAGATGCCTTCGAATAGAACTCTTAAAAATTGTGATAAGGATGCTGAAGTGTATCTCCCCACAACTGATGGTTTCTGGCTGGGGTGCAGGAAGGGGAAGAACTCAGTTCTTTTTAGGGGACAGGCCACTGAGAGTTTGACTCCAGTGAGTATATAGATAACACAAACTGGACTTGTTTATATTTATTTTTACTTTTTCTATTTAAAAAATGTTGTGGGGGAGTCACAAGGGTAGATGTGGATATGGGAGAACTGGGAAGTGAGTGTAATCGGGGTACATGATATGAAATTCCCAAAGAATCGGTAAAAAACATATGTTGATAAAAATAAAAAGAATGACGGAAGACAATTCTAGTGAGGATAGCACAGAATCAGGGAGGAAAAGAAAAAACCTGTAGGGGGCACCTGGATTTGAACCAGGGACCTCTTGATCTGCAGTCAAATGCTCTACCCCTGAGCTATACCCCCTGGCCTTGAAGATGTTATAATTAATAGCCTTTACCTGAATGAAATACCATAAACAAGGCAGACCTATAACTTGGGTGGTGCTGCAGATCCTCTCTGACTTCCTCCTCCCTCTTATGAGAAAGTCCTCTTTGCTACTTCTCACACATGACTACTGACTTCATCCTCCTGACTTGTTGGGTTTTACAATTGAGGGCACCCTTAAACCAGTCAGAAAGTCATCTTCAACGATAACAACAATAGAGTACTTGCTGTATCAGCTGCTCTGGGTTGGGTACTGGACTGTCAGTAAGTGACTATGTCTTCCCTTGCAAGGAACAGAATTTCAGAGCTTTTGGCTTGGTGTTTATCTAATAAACAAACCAAGGGTCTTGATAATTTGTCAAGTGCACAGGCAAAATACAGAATTCATGTGAGTGGAATAATGGATATTTCTGGCTTTTTAACAATGTACTGTTGTTTATATTTTATCTGTTCATATCAAGCATATTGCTCTTGTTTAAAAAAAAAAGTTAGCCAGGTATGGTAGAGATCACAACACTCCAAATGCTGAGGCAGGATTCTGAGTTTGAGGTTAGCCTAGACTACTTGGTGAGGCTGTGGTTTTTATTGTTGTTGTTTTGTTTTAGTTCCTTGGGAAAGACTGTGTCCTGATTTTAATCGGCAAAGAAGCTATGGGCATGTTCATCACAGATCACTGGTTGAAAACACAATGGCAGACTCTTAGGACGGAGTGAAACACGGCCATAAAAAATAAAATGGGTCCAGGGAGCTATCAAGGAAAGATGTTTCAGTGAGACCATTCCGCGGGATAAGGACACTGCCGCTGTGCGTAGTGTGAGCTCATTCTGGTTTTTGTTCTTTGGCTTCGTTTTTAACTTGGTTTGTTCTGGACTTTTGAAACAGGACCTCAGAATGTAGCGCAAGTTGTTCTTGAACCCTTGGCCCTCCTCTTTTCTCAGCCTCCTGAGTTCCGGGATTACAGGCAGTCGCCACCCTGGTCACCTCCATTTTAACTTTTAAAATCGCAGTGTCTTGGTTACTTTTCTTATTGCTTTGGCCAAACGTATGAAAAACCTAACTCAAGGAAGGAAGGAGGGGCTTATTTCAGGTTGTAGTTTGTAAGGAAACACTCCATCACGCCACAGTTGGCCACGCTATATCTGCAGTTGGAAAATGGAACCTGACACATGCTGGTGCTCAGGCTGCCTTATCCAGGACCCCAAACCGTAGGTGGCAATGGTGCCACCTACAATCACCACCCCAACTAAACCTTAGACAGCAGTCCCTCACAGGCACTCCAGAGCTAGGCTAGTAATGATTCGTTTCCATGAGCATGCCAAAAGGCTTGTCTCCTAGGTGATCCTAGATCCTGTCTAGTTGACAGTCAGTATTAACCACCCCAGACGGTGTTATTCAAAATAAACAAAAACACTCGAGCTGCTGAGATGGCTCAGTGGTAAAGACAGCCGTTGTCAAGGTTGAGTACCCGAGTTTGATCCCCAGGACACACATGGTGGAAGAACAGGACCGATTCTCGAAAGACGTCCTTTAATACATCCACGTGTGTGCCATGTCAGACACTGGTGCGTGAAGACGCCAAGGAAGTGCAGATGCCCCTGACTACAGGAGCCCGGCTGCTGCAGGATCAGACGTTGCTCTCTTTTCCAGCTGTGTCAATAATTCAGGCTTATCGGGCTAATGGAAGCAGGATCGTTGGCAGGAGTGTGAGTAGTTCATGGCACAAATGGGGGTGGGGGCTGGTGTCACAGATCCATGAATTCAGCAGCTTGGTTAGAGAGTTATTGGAGCTGCACCATGGACACTAGCCATAGTCATTGGCTGCTGTTGTGGCATGAGCTTTGTCCCCTCCAGGATGATTCAAAGCCACCCACCATCTATGCAACTTCCTTGGCACTCATGGTGAGGTCATGCCGTTGGACAAGGCATTGTCTCTTATGCTGGATAATGCCACAATCAAATTGATGGGGCTGTCAAGACCAGAAGTCTGTCCAAATACGTATGTTTGATGTGCATGCATTTTTGGGGGGATGTGACCATATTTTAACCTGCAGACTTTGAGAAAAGCCCATTTCCCTCCATGAGTTGTATTAGTAGGCTCCGCAGTTGTTGAAGTCTTAAGAGGGAAAAAACACCACTCATGTCTCTGAGGAAGAGGAAACGTCATCTCCTATAGACTGGGGTGCCAGATGAATTTGGTCTGACATCCCTGTCGTTGTCTCCCTTCACCCTCCTGTCTTATTCTCTCTGTACAGCCTTGATGAACACACACATCCACATCCATGTACCATATCTACCACTGTTGTCTTCTCTCATCAAACTCCCATGCTGAATTCATGTGGACTAGAAACAACGTGTGTTCATTGAAGAAAAGGCAAGGGGGCACTTGGATTTGAACCGGGGAACCTCTTGATCTGAGGTTGAAGCAAATGCTCTACCCCAGAGCTATGCCCTCACCTCTTTCATATATGTATAATAAATATTCTAAGCGTGCATGGCCACTCCCAGACTGTTGACATTTGACATGTACACTTGTCAGTGCTCTGCCGTAATCTGCTTCCTCTTGTGACGCCCAGCTCTTACCTACCTCTGCACGCCTGACTGTCACATCCTCATGACCAGGGCCCTCCTGCCCTAGTTCCCAGGTGAGGCAGGCACATTAAACATCTTGGAATCCCTGGGCTGGAGAGTTGTCTCAGTGGTGAAGAGAGTACTTGTTATTATTGTGGAGGACCCAGGTTCAATTCCCAGCACCCAGAAGTTTACAACCATCTCTAACTCCAGTCCAAGGGGAGTTGATTCCCTTTTCTGACCTTGGCAGACACTAGGCACATAGATATTTATGCAAGTAAAACAGCCAAGCATATAAAATGATAAAAATTAATCATGGCATTCTACAGATAAATGTCATTTAGACTCACATACAAGAGCTCAACCCAGAAAGCTGGCTGTTCAACAGATCCTTTGGAGGTAAAAGACGGGGCAGGTCTGGGCAAAAGTTCTTGGTACTCATCTTGAAAATTAATGAAGACTCTTTGGGAAGGAGAGTTTGGGTAACATGTGTCTGTCAATCTTAAAGATAATTCTCACTCATAGCCTGTCCCACGCTACCGTCTCGCCAGCAAGAACGACGCGGCACACTTAGGATCCTTCTGCAGAACAGCTTTAATGCGTCTTGAGAGGGAGAGCATAAGGTTACAGAGCAGAGACCCGGGGAGCGAAAAGCCCAACCCTTATATAGCTCAGCAGTCCCCGCCTCGGATGTGTCATCTCCTGACTGGCTCCTGCTCGTCAGCCCATATGACGCCTCGGGAGAGGCAGAGAGTAAGGGATGGAAAAGTAGCAGGCACGTGCGCACCAAGGTTGTTTACTCCAACCGACAACGGATGTCGGCGCAATCTTGTAACGGAGAATGTGGGGGCGGCTCCCCACAATAGCCAGATTAAAGATATTTATTTGATCTGTGACCTTCCATATTGTAGGCATGAAAAAAATCAGTCATTAAATTCACTTCAAAATGTGACACACCTGATTAGTAACCAAATCATAACCAGAATCTGCATTTATGCTTAAGTGACCTCTCTGAAAGGTGTCCCTGGGGCAGGATGAAAAGGAAATTTTCCTAGTGCTCCACCGGCAAGAATAGGTGCAGCTAGAGAACATAAAAACCGGAGTCAGGAACTTGTGATCCTCAGTCCAGGAACAAGTGATGCTCAATAAGCAGGAAGAAGGCTAACCAGCATCGTTCCAGCATCAGGAGAAAACTTCAGTCCCGAGCTCTAGAGCAGAGAGCTGAGTTCTCATAGCGAGTCACCACCCCAAGCGATAATGTGACTCCACACAGGTCACTTTTTAGCCATGCCCACAGTTTCCAGGTCTTCTCCACAGTCAGCTCTTCTGCACACTTGGTCATTATATGTCCTCACAGCATCCTATACCCCCTCTGGTGTGACTGAAGTTACTAGTTGGGGCATCACAGGTGTTCAACTAGCCATACCATTCTGCAGTGCATGTTGCCGTAAGTTCCAGCCCATGCTACCTGATACTCAGGGTCACTGGATGTTGGCATGGATGTTAGCAGAAGACTATACTCCCCTACAGGTAAAGGAGTGACCTGTTTTTATTAAGGGTCAGAGTCTCCATTGTCTGAAGGCTACTTTCCAATCTATAGTGAAAACCTGAATCCCCTCAATAAACCAACTATCTGCTTGCTGTAGACAAAGTCTCCAAGGGGACTAGATATGACCAGGCTCCCCCATATGTGGCAATTTCTTTGACGTTCAATATAGAAACCAAAACATTCATGTATCCCAAATGGCTTTATTATTAGAATCCATATTTGACCATACAAAATACAAATGCCAGTTTTTTGTATAAATACAATGAATGATGAAATATGTTCTAGGCAATTATTTTTAGAGACCATAAAAGACGGGATGGTAAAAGCCACAAGTTGAACTTCTAATGTATGCTCTATCTACTATCTATAACTGCAATGGGTTCTGAGAGTTTCTATCAAAAAGCCACTTGTTCACTAAAACATAAAAAAGTAACCATGTTTTCAGTTTTGAGATAGTCTATATTATTTTTCATTTTTGTCTGCAGAATTTTTCTTCCAAAGCTTGAATAACATATGGCACTAAACACAACACATAACTTGACTTACCCCTTACTGCCTTGCTAGTTCCCCCACTGCAACACTCCACCCCTGGACTTAGAGCTATCTTTCTGAGTCACAGACCTTAGTGGCAGGGATCAGAAGACCAATCTTATCCCTTCCTGGGGAGAATTCTTGGATAGAGAACAGAAAAAAAAATGAAAGAAACTAAGAGGTGCTGAAAAGGAATTATCTGTCCCTTAAAGGTGCTGGCGTGGTCCAGTTACAGGCATTTTACACATCAACGTGTCACACACAGATGCTTGTAGATATGAGTGAAGATCCAGAGCACAGAGCTGCAGACAGACCTGAGCTGAGGTAGCCAGAGCTGAGGAGGCTCCAGGAAGCTCTGTAAGGCTGTGTCTCATCTTAGCTGCTTCTAGAAACAACTGGGAAGCATTTATAGTACCTTAGCTCCACCCAGGGTGTTCTAATTATTTGAGGTGAGGCCTGGGAAATGGAATTTTTATAGACACTTTGATTAATCATAATTTATTTTGGATGGAAAACCACAATTATAAAGCCTTAATATTTGCTATTTTCAAGAAGACAATTTCTAACTCAACTCTGTTATATCGTAAAGAAGAAGAAATTAAAATTCAGGTATCTATATTTAAAAATGTAAAAAACTAGGCATAAGTAGGGGGCACCCGGATTTGAACCAGGGACCTCTTGATCTGCAGTCAAATGCTCTACCCCTGAGCTATACCCCCTAGTTATTAATGAATGGCTTAAGTAATATACTTCACTTCCAGAATTACAGCCACATCACTTGCACCCTATGCATCATCACTTTGGAACTTTTAGGCTGAAGTCAGAGGAAACACATCAGTCTACTGAATAAAAGGTCACAGGCTTCCTTCCTTAGAAACCCTGCAGCCTATGTTCTCCCAGCCTTCAATCCCCAGGATTAGACAGTCCTGGAGAGGAACCGGGCAGTCCAGCTTTGAATCCATCAAGGTGTGACTTACAAACAGAGACTCCACAGGGTCGGGGTTTTCACCCTGTCAAATGTGATGACAAACTCAGGCCTGACTTTCCTGGACTAATGTTAGGTTCAGGGAACTTGCTGTAGAATTATGGGCTAGGACAAAAGATGATCACTTCTCACTCGGTTAATAAAGACAGAGAAGGACGACTAATAAACCCCTCCAATAAATAGTTGGAAGTAGACTTTGGAATCCCCAAACCATTAATGGACCAACAGTCACACAGGTCTAGAGTCAGGAAATATTACCAGACTAACACATGTGACCTTAAGTTAGTGGTCGACAAAGCCCTATTCCATCTAGAGAAAGTGTCTATACATGGAGGTGTCTGCCTAGCCATGGCTTTTCTCTGCTAGATCCTTAGCCTATCCTTGCATAAGTTTATATTCCCTTACTTATTATATTTTAGAATAAGTAAATCATGGTGTATGCTATATCGGATTGGATGCCTTTCTTTATCTATTTTATAATCACATTTTCTTGTTAATCTGGCCTATTAGTTTGGATTTCTCTACAAATTCTTGACACTAGAATTTGAAGGCAAGTTGCAGGGCGGTGGTGGTGCATACCTTTAGTCCCAGCACTTGGTAGGCAGAGGCAGGTGGATCTCTGTGAGTTCCAGGACAGCCTGATACACAGAGTTCTGGGACAGCCTGGGCTGTTACACAGAGAAATTCTGTCTTTAAAAAAAGGAAAAGAAAAAGAAAAAAAGCAAGTGGTTTTCTTTGCAGAAAAATCTAGGAAATACTGGTAGAGAACTCCTCAAAGCACTCCTCAAAGGTGGCTTGGTTATTACCTGTTACTCTCTCTTTTAAAAAAAAACAATGCTGAATTTGATTTATTAAAACTTTTATTTATGGTTTAGGAAAAAGACTGTCTAATAAGTGAGATTGGCCTACTGTTTTGTTTTTCTTATAATCTTTGATAATTTTCACAGCATCTTTAATTAGACTTACAAAATGAGTTAGGCTAAGCATCCCCTTTTAAATTTTTTTTCTGGAATTGTTTATTTAATTTCTTTCTGAACGTTTTGGTATACATGACACAATCTGTGCCTTGTGGAGTTTTTGTTTGTTTTAATAATAGTAATCTTTTAACGATAAATAGTTCTACTACAATTTTAATGTCTTCAATAGTTATCCATTATTTTTATTTTTTTTGATTTAAAAATTAATTCCAGCATCATATCCTGGTTTTTTTTTGAAAATTCCAAACCTCTGTCTGTAATGTGTCCTAAGAAATGTCCTCAAATGAATGACCCACCTTGATGTTCCTGTGCAGCTTGCAGGACTGCCTGAGGCTCCTGAAATACAGCCTTAACTCCAATCCATCTCTTAGAAAGGCACCTGACCATGTAATAATTAACCTCTGAACCTTAGGGGCATCATACTTCCTACACACACACACACACACACACACACACACACACACACACGCACATCTTTGCACTCTAGAAAGTTCTTTACAAAGTATTCTTTTTCCCCTCAACTGTCTGTCAGGTGGAATCTTACTTCATGCTGCCTGCACTCTCATCTTTAAAAAAAAAGATTGTCATTTGTTTATTCTTTGATAATGTCATACATATAAGCAATGTGTCCTGATCATATGCACCCCACCTCCCCTGTCACTTCCTACGGGAGCCCCCAACACATTCTTCCCCTGCTTCCATGTTCTCCCATTTCTCGTTGATGACCTGCCAAAGTCTGTTACTGCTGCCTGTTGACTGACATTCTGACTTGGTCTTGTACAGGTAACATATCTGCGGTGTAGTGGCCATGTCTTGTGTAGTAGACGGAATTCCAGCACTCCTCCCCATTCTCCAGTTCTTACATTTTTTTCCCTGTTCATCTTCTGATGTATTTCCTGAGCTTTGCAGAGGAATATTTTGGGAGCCAGATGTACTCAAGGCTTTGTCAGAGGCCCTACAAAAAGACAAAGAGGACACTAGCTCTGTGTCCTTGCCTCGAGGCAGACTTGGTGAGGTCTGTTTTGGGGATGGAACCAGAACCTTGAAGGAGTTAACCTGGATTTCCCTCTTTAAAGCTGTGGTTATCCTGTGTCTGAGGTATCGCGTGTTCTCCTTACCAACATTGTTTGATTTAGCTTTCTGCTGACCTTGGCCCAATTTTCCCCTGAAAACAGTACATAAGATGCTGTGCTTCCAGCTAAACACTGAACTGAACTCCTGGAATCCAGTTGTAGAGAGGGAGGAGTGATGAACAAAGGGGTCAAGACCATGCTGGAGGAACTCGTAGAAACAGCTGACCTGAACAAGTGGTTGCTCATGGACCCCAGTCTGACAGCTGGGGAACCAGCATAGGACCAAACCAGGCCCCCTGAACGTGGGTGTCAGCTAGGAGGCCTGGGCAGTTTATGGGGCCTCTGAGCCCTGGCACGAGTATTTATCTCTAGTGCACAAATGGACTTCGGGAGCCCATTTCCCGTGGAGGGATACTCTCTTAGCATAGATACACAGGGGAGGGAGTAGGCCCTGCCCCAAATGACTTGACAGACTTTGATGATCCCTCATGGAAGGCCTCACCCTCCCTGGGGAGTGGATGGGGAATGGGATGAGGGGGGCATTCAGTGGGGACATGGGAGGACAGGAGGGAGAGGGAACTTGGATTGATATGTAAAATAAGATTGTTTATAATATAAATAGAATGTATTTTTAAAAAGATGCTGTGCTTCTTAGTAAGCTTGCTTGGGATAAAGCATAGCTTGCACAAGACCTCCTGACCCCAGCTTTTTTATCTTCTTTATCTTTTATTTTACTGGTCCCCCCACCTAGGAACCTGTCACTGAAGAACGACCTGCTGGTTCAGGTCAGGAGTGGATACAGATGTCCAATTTAAGTCTGAGCACTCGGGAGCCACATACACTCAGTACTCTTAGTGCTGAGTACTGAATATTCACATGCACTCAGTACTTGGACCAGTTATGAGTCTCTGCATGAACTTCTGATCACTGCAGAGAGAAGCTTCTCTGGCCAAGGTTGAGGGCAGCATTAGTATAGTAGAATAAACATATTTAAAGGACAGTTTGACAACATGTTATTTGGCAAAACAACAGTAGTAGATTCCTCTCTAGGACCTGTGACCTCCAAAGCTCTGGATTTTTGACCAGGTATGCAGAACAAGGTCTGCAGAATTCTTCCTTCCTGTGGATCATGTCTCACAACCACTCCAAAAGCAGTTGGATACAGCCATATACTTCACACTAAGTGGGCATATCTTGTCTGGCATGTCAGTGTTGCAGCACGCAGGGTTCATTGCAGGTATACTGTTGATGTCTGCTCTACACCAGAAGCTTGGGCAGCATCTTCCAAAACTATGAAAACCAGCCACCAGAGACGAAATACTCAGATAAGTCCCAGCTTCTTTTTTTCCATATCCTACCACAAAAGTGTGTTGTGTCTTCAGCAAAGGGGTCTTAAGTCTAGTTCAGGGCATTCTCTTCTTTAAGACGTCATTAACCCATGTGGCGCTAAGAAGAGGGTATATTCTTTTGTGTTTGGATGGAATGTTCTATAGATTTTCTGTTAATCCCAATTGGGTCATAACTTCTGTTAGTTCCTTTGTTTCTTGGTTAAGTTTATGTCTGGTGGCCCTGTTTAGTGGTGAGAGCTGGGTGTTGAAGTCTCCCACTATAAGTGTGTGAAGATTTATGTGTGATTTGAGCTTTAGTAATGCTTCTTTTATGAATTGGGTGGCATCATATTTGGGGTACAGATGTTCAGAATTGGGACTTCTCGTCAGTGTCACATGAAACCTTCTCTAAAATTGAATCGAACACATACTCAGCAACATAGCAAACCTCAACAGGTACAAAAAAACTGGAATTAACAGCACAACTGAAAACTATAGAACAAAAAGAAGCAAACTCAGCTGGAGGAGTAGATGCCAGGAAACAATCAAACTAAGGACTGAAATAAATGAAGTAGAAACCAGGAAAACAATACAGAGAATCAATGAAACAAAGAGTTGGTTCTTTGAGAAAACCAACAAGATAGATAATCCTTTATCCAAACTAGCCAAAAGGTAGAGAGAGAGCATGCTAATTAAAAAAATCAGAAATGAAAATGGGGACATAACAATGGACACTGAGGTAATCCAGAGAATCTTCAGATCATACTTTGAAAGACTCTACTCCACAAAATTCGAAAATGTAATGGAATTGGACAATTTTCTGGATAGATATCACTTACCAAAATTAAATTAAGAACAGATAAGCAATTTAAATAGAACTATAATACCTAATGATATACAAGCAGTCTTCAAAAGTCTCCCAACCCCAAAAAAAATCCCAGGGCCAGATGGTTTCAGTGCAGAACTCTACCAGAAATTCAAAGAAGAGCTAATACCAGTACTCCTCAAATTGTTCCACACAATAGAAGCAGAAGGGCATTGCCACATTCTTTTTTTTTATTGTAGAGACAGGGTTTCTCTGTATTGTTTTGGAGGCTTTCCTGGAACTTGCTCTGTAGACCAGGCTGGCCTTGAACTCACAGAGATCCATCTGCCTCTGCCTCCGACTCCCGAGTGATGGGATTAAGGGCATACACCACCAATACCCGGCTTAACACACACTTTTTTACAAGGCTTCCATTACCTTGGTACCAAAGCCACACAGAGACACAACTAAGAAAGAGAAGTACAGGCCAGTCTCCCTTATGAACATTGATGCAAAAATACTCAATAAAATACTGGCAAATCAAATCCAAGAACACATCCGAAAAATCATACACCATGATTAAGTAGGCTTAATCCCAGGGATGCAGAGATGCTTCAAAATATGAAAATCTGTCAATGAAATCCACCATATAAGCAAACTGCAAAAGAAAAACCACATAATCATCTCACTAGATGCTGAAAAAGCCTTTGACAAAATCAAACACCCCTTCATGATAAAGGTCTTGGAGTGATCAGGAATAACAGGGACATACCTAAACATAATAAAAGCAATATACAGCAAACCAACAGCCAACATCAAACTAAATGGAGAGAAACTCAATGTGATTCCTCTAAAATCAGGAACAAGACAAGGCTGCCCCTCTCTCCATATCTCTTCAATATTGTATTTGAAGTTCTAGCTAGAGCAGTAAGACAACAAAAGGAGATCAATGGGATACAAATTGGAAAGGAAGAAGTCAAGCTATTTGCAGATAATATGATAGTTTACATAAATGACCCAAAAATTCTACCAAGGAACTCCTACAGCTGATAAACACCTTCAACAAAGTAGTAGGGTACAAAATTAACTAAAAAATCAGTAGCACTACTATATACAGACAATAAGTGGGCTGAGAAATAAATCAGAGAAACATCACCCTTTACAATGGCCACTAACTACATAAACTATCTTGAGGTAACACTAACCAAACAAGTTAAAGACCTGTATAGTAAGAACTTTGATTCTTTAAAGAAAGAAATTAAAGAGGATGTCAGAAAATGGAATCTCCCATGCTCTTGGATATGTAGGATCAATATAGTAAAATGCCAAAAGCAATCTACAGATTCAATGCAAAGTTCCAGCACAATTCTTCACAGACGTTGAAAGAATAATACTCAACTTTATATGGACAAACAAAAAACCCAGGATAGCCAAAGCAACCCTGTACAATAAAGGAACTTCTGGAGGCAATTTGTATCCCTTTGATCTCCTTTTGTTGTCGTATTGATCCAGCTAGAACTTCAAGTACAATATTGAAGAGGTATGGAGAGAGTGGACAGCCTTGTCTTGTTCCTGATCTTAGAGGAATTGCATTGAGTTTCTGTCTGTTTAGTTTGATGTTGGCTGTTGGTTTGCTGTATATAGCTTTTATTATGGTTAGGATGTTCCTATTATCCCAGATCTCTCCAAGACCTTTATCATGAATGGGTGTTGGATTTTGTCAAAGGTTTTTTCAGCATCTAATGAGATGATCATGTGATTTTTGTTTCTCAGCTTGTTTATATGGTGGATTACATTGATGGATTTTCATATATTGAACCTTCCCTGCATCCCCGGAAAGAAACCTACTTGATCGTGGTGAATGATTGTTTTGATGCAGGTATCCTAATAGTCTCCTTTGCTAGATCTGGAGAGCTGTTCCATGGACACACACACTAAGGATACAGGAGCAAGCTGGTTCTGAGCTTGCCACTAATATCATAGCCTCAGCCCTTCTTGTCAAGTAGACTCCCAGGTAGAAGCTGGGAATTCAGAATATACCTCATCTCTTAGTGGCCAACTGAAGCAGAGTAAAGGTGATCCCTCTGTGATCAGAACACAGGATGGGGGTGATGAGTGGAGTGGATGAAGAGCACGCAGGGACATGCATGCAAGCAAGTTCAGTGAGATCTTGGTGTGCTCAGGTGAGGGCTTGGAAGTGTGGGATTTGGGACCTGGAGTGACTATAGAGGGTAAACTACACACACCCTGAATTATGAAGCATAGAAGGGAGCATCTGGGATTTTTAGGGAAAACTCCCAACCAATAGACACCTCCTAGTTTCACTGAGGTATGCGATAAGTTAACTACCAAAATGTTTAAGCAAGGGGGCACCTGGATTTGAACCAGGGACCTCTTGATCTGCAGTCAAATGCTCTACCCCTGAGCTATACCCCCACCTGCCTAGTAATGTCTCACAGGCACTCAGAACCTGCATGACCACTCCCTGGCTGTTAACATCACAGGTGTTGCCAGTGCTATGACATCATCTGCTTCCTCCTATGAGGCCCAGCCCAGAGCTGCCTCTGCACATGACTGCCTTGTCCTCAGGAAGGACTAGCATCCTCCTTTCTTTAGATCCTAGCTGAGGCAGTATCTCTAGGTTTAAGGGAAGTATTTGATACCAGCCCTATATACGTGATAATAGATGTCTTCTGCCATTGCCCTCACTTTCAGATGGTTACTTAAGATGATGCTTCAATAAACTGAGGTCTTCAGTATTTACTGGGAGCCTTCCTGTTATGACTAGAAGTCTCCGTCTTATCCTTAGCATCATTGGATAGCTAGGCCTCCTCTAATCCACACTCCCCAAATCGGGGTCAGACCTGGGGCTGTTTGGCTGGTTCCAATCTCAGCCCCAAAAACATCAGTCCAGAATAGTTAGTTCCTGCAGCATGGGACTACTATAGACCAGACCATGATAAATAAGGAGTTTCTTCAATGCCCATCATCGTTTTGAAGTAATTGGTGCTTTCAGGAGCAGATGTGTCTCATTGTCCAGAAAAGTCTAAATTCTTTAAACATTTTAAATTCCATATTCTGTAAGTCTTTGAAGAGTTTGAAGATTATCTACCCAACTGAAATACATGTCTGTATATCTACAAAACTATAATTTTATCCATTTTATTACTATTAATCTGTATTTCTTAATTATATATTACAATTTCAATTGAGCTGTATCAACACATATTTTTTACTCTATTTGTCCTCGAAGGACCCCAGTTTATTATTCTTAAATTATTTTGCGTTTTTACCTCTGACTCTGTCTATCTTATATCCTCTCTCTCCCAGGTCCATACACATTTATCAAACACTTTGTGACTCCTTTAGAGAGCTTTTTATCTGAATACATTCTAATTGAATATCTGTAATCCTTTTCTGACCAGGAGAGTTTTTTAAAATGTTAACTGGGCATGGCTAGGACCAATGCCTTGGTTTTTGCTGTCGGCCCCAACATGATGGGGGTACTTTTACCACCAGCTCTGGGAGCCATACTTACTGCCCCAACTTTGGTATAGGCCACCACCAAACACTTTGTACCACACTGCCCATAAACCTTTTTTTTTTGTCTGCATGAGTAAAAGCTAAATCTGCCACACGGGATGCTGTGTGCCTTGGAGACGCCCCTATGTACCATGGCAGAAATCTGCCATGCTCTGCTCAAGCCTGAAATCCACAGCATCTCTGCACAGTGGCCTGTATAAGAGCGTGAGACTAGGAAGCCCAGTGTGGCTACATTTCTGTTTGTTTGAAACCCTTTTTAAAAAGCTTCTTTAGGTCTTATTTGGAGCCACACCAGACGTTGAGTGCCATACGAGTATTGCACAAAAGAAAGCCCTGCCGAACTTTACCAAGACAGGGTAGGACAGCCCTTCAGAATATCCTGCCTCACAGAACAGTCTGTCCGATATGCTAGGCCAGTAGGGCAAAGATGGATGCCCCAACATTGGAGAGGAACCTTGGGTGACTGTCCAGGCAGACAGATGCTTCTGTAATTTTTCAGTTTTTGGAAGTCACTTGCTTGTACTTCCAGCTTGTTCAAGCAATATTATTTCCTTCTCAAGTCTCTGATGGAGTTGAAGACTATATAGTTATAGTCATAGTTTTCCTTGATTCCAGATTCAGAAAAGAAATTCACTAAAGAAATGTAAAGTGTGTAAGATTGAGACACATAAAAAAATAGGTTTGGTAATGCAAGTTATAGAAAGTGAATTAGGTACTACCTTTTGGACTCACCAAGATAGGATAGATATGGGGAATTTTCTCTGAATTTGTCGAGTGTTAATGGACAAGACATTGTTGATGTATTTGCTGCCTGCATATATTATGTATAGTTTTGTACTTGTTGTACAGTTTTTCTTGTGTTAGTTATAACCCTTTTTATTTTTAGACAAAAAAGGGGAAATGTGGTGATATCTTGTTTATACTCTAACAAATAAAGCTTGCCTGAAGATAAAAGGGCAGAGCTAGTCACTAGCTAACCACAGAGGTCTGGAGGTATGTACAGACAGATAGTCAGGAAGTGAGATACCTGGGCAGAACGAGGAATATAGGCAGCAGAAGACAGGAACTCGATCTCTTTTCAATCTCAGGATTTTGTACAGATAAAAGCGCTACTGGCTGGCTGTTCCACTTCTCTGATCTTTCAGCTTTCAACCCCTAATATGTGACTCCAGGCTTTTATTATTAAGACCTTTTAGAACTTGTGTTACATAGGTTCATACTGTGAAGGTGGTCAGTTTCCAAAAAAAAATCACATGGAAAGGGGCACCTGGATTTGAACCAGGGACCTCTTGATCTGCAGTCAAATGCTCTACCCCTGAGCTATACCCCCCACTGGGACCAGCATACCCAGTTAATGAATTTCATCTGTGTGGTGATATGTTCTAACTATAAAGTTAAATTACAGGTTCTCTCAGATCTACTTTCCAGAAGCAGCCAGACCTGACTGGTCAGATGCCTTTCTCAGCTCTGCAGCTTTCAGGCCCATCCTTGATTAGCATCCTCAGCCAATTAAATGGAGAGGAGTAGTCTGCAGACCTGAGTCCATTTCACACTGCTATCTTGGGTTAGCTCCTGACCTATCCAACTGCCTTCCACCTGGGTCCTCAGACACCGTTCCCCACCTTCCCTGAAGACTGACTGAGCTGCCACTCAAGGTTCTCATAGGGCCCCAGCCCATATTGTCAGCAGCAATCCCTGTCTCCCTGGTACAGCAGCTGAGCCAGACTTTAGCCTTTGACGATGAACCAAGTGATCAGAGAACCAAAGAGAAGAAGCTCACATGGGAAACGCCCACCCTCCACAGACAGCCTGGTTCTGGGCTTTGTCTCCTTGGTTCTGACCACATGTTCAGCAGACAGATGGAGGGAAATAATTCATGGTTTGTATTTCCTTTCTGGTCACTGATCACTGGTTGTCTGTATGGCTGCCGTGCCTGAAAAATTCAGAAGAATTCTTCATCTTGTCTTTGCCTTCTCTTTAAGAACCCAACAGAACCACAGATACTTGGTATATGCAGGAAGAGAGCAGACAACAAGAATAGGAGAGATATTGAACATGTAGGAAGAAATGGGAAGCAGTCATGCATCCTCACGATGGGCTGACCTGTAGCTCCTAGCTCTGCTGAGGACCATAACTGCAATAAATGGAAGAAATATAGGACTGAGTGAGTATGATAACTGCTTGGGTAAAAAACTGTAAAGAAATAAACTTTTGATAGGGAGCACCTGAATTTGAACCAGGGACCTCTTGATCTGCAGTCAAATGCTCTACCCCTGAGCTATACTCCCTCTCTGTCAGAAATGTTTAATAAATGCTTTCCACCTTCGTAAGTCACACTCTCCATTCCTACAACTTAATTGTTTTTGTTTGTCTCACAAGATTTGGTATTACTGGCACTGCTGCCTCCATAAGCTCATGCCAGAAAGATACCTCTCCAGTGTCTCCAACTCAGCCCCCTATTGTCATGGCATCTCCCTCCTACACACAGATCAGCCTGTGGGGACAGCACAACTGGAGACAGAGAGACACAAGCCACTACAAAGGACTTCACATTTACATGCCTGACTTCCTCAGTTACACCTATGCCCTCCGTGTGAAGAGAACCTGCCTAACTTCTTTGGGGAACTATTTGGTACATACATGTGACGACATCTCTCTCCAGCCTGTGGATGAACTGTGTGTTAGCCCCTGAGGGTGGTTTCTGAATAGTGAAGATTTCTCTTCACCTGAGTTGGTCATCGAGGAGCTATGACAGCAGAGCAGGAGGACACAGAGGGTCAGGGAATGCTGAAGCTGTGGTCTCCACCCTGTCCTTCAGGTCTATCACAACACAGACTCATTGCCATATGCTTTAATCAACATATACGGCACAATTCGATTATTTTGAAAACTCATTATTATTGTAAAAGATTATTGAGAAAAAACTCACACGTATCTGATGAGGGATACCGAGCCACACCAAGTATTCAGGGAAGGGAAGTCGTATGATACTTTATTAGAGAGAGAGAAATCACTTACATGAGAAGCCGAGAACTGACATCAGCGCTCTGCTGGTCTGTGACCTCGACTGCAACTCCAAGAGAGCATGACCCCTCCTTCCTTGACCTTTATCTCTGCCTCCCCCCCCCCATACCTGTGACCATGCCCAAACGGGTGTGGTCAGTGCTGCAGGTACGCAAGATCTCTACCTACAAGTCCCCTTTTAGTCTAAAGAAAAGACTTATACTTGAAACAAACTGAATTGTCTCAAACATATATAAAGCATATATTCATAGAAGGTGATAAACAAATTATAATCTACCTATATATCCTATCCTAAGTATATCGATCCCATCTCAACCCTAAACTTATCTGAACGAGATGCCCAAGTATGCACATCTCTTTCCAATCCCAACCCTAGATAATTTAAAACTAACCCTAACAGGTGTAAATTATCCTGTAATATCAACAGTAGGGAAAGGGGGTGTAGTGTTTTCAAAATCACTTCCTGTTGAAATGGGACAATGATAACATCACGGGATCCTGTAGGAAGAAAATGTTTGTGTAGTGTAAGTCTCAAGTGAACTAGCTACAACATTTGTACTCAGTCTCTGTTTGACGGGGGATGCTTGGTTGGAGTTCTTGACTGAAGTTCTAATGTTGACTGAAGCTCTTGTTTGAGGCTCTGGCCAGATTATAGAAGGCTCACTATATCAGTTAATTAGTCTGGAGTTGTGTAGAGCAATGTAGTCCCAAACCGGTTTCAGTTCAGATGCAGCAAGTCAGAAAATGTGGAGTAGATGAAGTGGGGCCCCATTGTCTTTCTGAAGTTTTTGAAGATT
Organism: Mesocricetus auratus; assembly: GCF_017639785.1. NCBI lineage: Eukaryota > Metazoa > Chordata > Mammalia > Rodentia > Cricetidae > Mesocricetus > Mesocricetus auratus. The sequence continues at coordinate 631,267 of NW_024429248.1, read as the reverse complement.
GCCGTTGGGAAATTCTTTGTTGTCTATGGAAAACTCAAGCATTAATGTTAACAAAAACATTTCAACTTTTATATGTATGTATACCGGGAAAGGAAAAAATAAGGAACATAGTAAATATGAGGGAAATTAGACTTTCAGAGAAAGAACCGAGTAAAAACAGATGACAGTCCCTAGATTTTGTTTTCTTCGGTCTTACATCAATTGGCTCCTTGATATCATACAGGAACTCTGAATTTTGTTTTAAAAACATGCTTGGATTTAGAGGAGGAGAGCCAAATCCATCTCCAAAGCCAGTGATGGTTTAAGTGAATTGGGACCAAAAGAGTATTAGGAAGTAAAGAGAAATGGATTTTCTAAGGACGTAAGTTAAGAAAATTAGACATTGATATCAAATATTAGATTCTTTACAGTTTGATGGTTCTTGTGGCTAGTCATCCTCTCTTCTTTAGGTGTCCACATGTTGAGTGTCTTCTTGCTGTGTGTCTTGTGAAGACAAGAACAAAACATTTCCCTTTCCTTTGGTGAGGCCTCCATGTACCTCGTGGAAGATGACTTTGTGGATGAACTGTCATCTTTCCTCCTCCCGAGGTTTCTCCTGTTTGGATCGAATCTTGATCAATTTTGATGGAATCCAAACCTTTTCTTGTCCTGCAGAAACAAAGGCAAAACCCCTTCCCCAACGTAACACATATCCTGGTTTCCAAACTGAGGTCATTGCATCCTTGAAATACACTGGCTCATTTAGTTCAGAAGTTTTTCCTGTAGTCCAGTGTCTTTCTGCAGCTGTTTGTCCTTTCTCATTAGCATTAAGAAAGTTATGACTTTCAGCAATGAACATGCATGTAATGCTGTGGTTGATAAAGGAGCAGGTTACTGACAAGGCGAGTCCACTAGATTGTTCATTCTGTTTTCTCGTCATTTTATTTCCGTTCTAATTTCTTTTTATTTCTTTTTTACTTACTTTTGGGGTGTCTAAAAGGTTGGAGTGAAGATATGGGAGGAATGCAAAATGAATGGAATTGGGGTGCGTGGGGGGTGAAATACCTAAAGATTCAATAAAAAGTATGCTACAAAATATTTTTATTAATTATATTCACCCTCAACTCCTTCTTTTACCTTATCTTCAAGGTAATCCATCCCACCTTTACATCCCCAACTTCGTGTCCTCCAATTTGTACTATCCCCATGCCTCTGTGTGTGTGGCCATCACTGGGAAATTGTTGACATACCACGAGTCACACCCTTAAAGAAAACTGTTTTCTCTACCTCATAAGCCATCAGTTTCTTAAGACCCAACCCTTTGAGCTTGGCTTTACAGGTGGATGTGTAGGAGGAGCTGAATATAGGCTTCTGGGCATCAGTGCTTCTGTGCCAGCTGTGAATTAGGATTGGAGGGCACTGGTCATGAGGAGGAGTCAGACAGGTGTGCAGTTGACTCAGGGCTGGGCCTCACAGGAGAAAGCAGATGACAGCAGAGTACTAGCAAGTACACATTACAGGTTCAAAGATGTTTATTAGATATACATGAAGCAGATGGGGGTATAGCTCAGGGGTAGAGCATTTGACTGCAGATCAAGAGGTCCCTGGTTCAAATCCGGGTGCCCCCTTGCCTAAATATTTTGACAGTTAACTTACCACTTTAACTGTGGTGAGGACCTCCGTGAGGCAAGGTTTCTTGAATAGACTTCAGAATCTCCCTCTCTGGGCTCCATAATACAGTAATTTGATGTCCTAAAAGAGGATGACTTAGCTTGTTAACAACTTTCATCCATGGTTACAAATACTTAGTCACTCTGACTGCAAACTCTACTCCCATTA